>NW_010262408.1:170606-223693 GCF_000690775.1 Eurypyga helias
GCATATTCATCTTAGAAGAATTTTCCAGTTGTTTGATGCATAAGTGGGTTTTTTAGAAGAGAAGAAGAAAAAAATAATCTAATTTATAGCTGTAGCATTCAAGGATGCAATTAATGAGCACACTGCTCCTGTCTTCTGCAGCAGAAAGCATGCACAGCCCTGTATGATGCTGTGCACTCCTCATGACAGACCAAGACATTTCACTGATCCTTTTGAAGAATTTTCCAGTTGTTTGATGCATAAGTGGGTTTTTTAGAAGAGAAGAAGAAAAAAATAATCTAATTTATAGCTGTAGCATTCAAGGATGCAATTAATGAGCACACTGCTCCTGTCTTCTGCAGCAGAAAGCATGCACAGCCCTGTATGATGCTGTGCACTCCTCATGACAGACCAAGACATTTCACTGATCCTTTTGTTAGGGCTCTTCACTGTTCTGGAAGTATTTTAAATTTAACAGGCGCAGATCTTATCACTGCCACTTCCTCTTTGTCCTGCTTTGGAGGCAAAAAGAAATCCAGGTTGGTTCTGGGAAAATTTTCCCAGTAGAATAGTGCTGAAATGCACTTCCTTACAGCCTATGGACTTGTCTTGCTTTACTTTAGGAGCAAAATCTGTGGGATAGAAACATGGGGCAAAGGCCCCCAGTCTTACCCTGTGTCTTCAAGGAGACAGAGAATCTGATTTGCACTGGCAACTTTTATCATACCCTGCTATGTCCATTCTTGTTCACACTTTTCTACAAAATTCATCCCAGGCATTAAGCCTGCCATTCAGGAACAGCTCAGCTTCCACCCAGGCACCCTAATATAATCCTGCAAGGCCCGTCAGCCTGCAGCCTTGCAGACTCGCTGGCACCTCTGTGCGGGCTCCTCTCAACACTCAGCTGCCCGCTGGAGAGCAACAGGCGGTAAGAGCAGCCAGTGGTGCAGCAGCTGGTGGCATCTTCCAGCCCTTAACCAGGTCACTCCCAAGACCCAAATCATGACCCAACCACAGCCAACGGAGGCTTGCAGCCAAAGGTGTTCCCCAGGTCCTGCAGACATTTCTGCTGGACAGTGAACTTCCTTGGGGGATGATAGAAAAGATGAGGAGATTTCTGCAGTGCAGGGGGAAAACGGTTTGACTTTGGAAGATCCTCGTCAAATGAACCTGAAGCACTCTCATTGTTTAATGTCTGGACAACTCCATATTAACTTCTTAAGTGTTAAGTACTGCAGAAGCATGAATACTTTTCTCATCAGTTTTGCCTTGTTTGTAGTTCTTATGGAGGCATTAGTATCTCTCAGCAATTAAAGTGAAATCTACATTTCCACAATATTTTTTATTTTCACCCTCCTTTTTTTTTTTTTAAGATGTGGATATCTTCAGTTGCATATTTTCCCTGAAAATGCAGCTTTTGATAACACATTAGTAAGCATGTAAATGTTCAATTTTCACAAGAAAACTCCCGAATAAATTGGAAATAAGCTCTTTCTAGGTTTCTGAACCTGGGAATGTGATTTTCACCTGTAGTTCTTACCACACTTGACAAGTATATTTGGGTGGACAAGCTGGAGATCACAGAATAGAATACCATGTGTATGCTACAGAGTCTGCAGATGGAGAAAAGTATTGGATTCTGAATTAAATGTTGTTCACATTTCACAAAATAATTCTATTTTAATACAAATGCAATTTTGAATTTTAAAACCTTCTAACTTTTATATTTCTTACAGCAAAAACATTAACGTTAACACAGAGATTTCTTTTTTCCAATTGCCCATGAAGTCTTACACCTGGTCCTTCTAGCTGTGTTGTTCAATTTTTTCTTTTTTTAAGGTTCCCTTCCCAGGACCTGGCAGAAAATGAGGCACACAGCTTTAAACAAGCAAGAATAGTTTACAGACATCTTCCACTTTACTGTCAAAGGTGAACAGAGAAATTCTATGACTCTGATGATGTGGAATACCTGTGAACAGCTGCATGCAGTTGAGCAACAGGAGTACAAGGGGAATGTAGTATTTTGTTTATTCAAGCAATTCACTGTGTCTGTTTTATTAAACAGAGAGTTTCATTAAATTTTATTAGGTGTCTGAGGAATTGGTTGGATGGTGGCATCCAGAAGGTAGTTGTCAATGACTCAATGCCCAGAGGGAGACCAATGACAAGTAGTGTCCCTCAGTGGTCCATGTTGGGACCAGTACTGTTTAATAACTTCACCAGTGACACAGGCATTGGGATTGAGTGCACCCTCAGCAAGTTTGCAGTTGACAACAAGCTGAGTGGTGCAGTTGTCACACCTGAGGGATGGGATGCCATCGAGAGGGTCTCCAGGGATGTAAGCTCGATAAGTCAGTTCATGTGAACCTCATGAGGTCCAACAAGGCCAAGGGCAAGATCCTGCCTGTGGGTTGAGGAAACCCCCAGTGTCAATACAGGCTGGAAGGTGAAGGGATTGAGAGCAGCCCTGAGGAGAAGGACCTGGGGGTACTGGTGGATGAAAAACTAGAAGTGAGCCAGCACTGTGCACTGGCAGCCCAAAAAGCCAACTGTATCCCAGGCTATATCCAGAGAAGCATGGCCAGCAGGTCAAGGGAGGGGATTCTCCCCCTCTACTCTGCTCTTCTGAGACCCCACCTGGAGTGCTGCATCCAGGTCTGGGGCCCCCCAACATATGAAGGACATGGACCTGTTGGAGTGAGTCCAAAGGAGGGACACAGAATCACTAAGTTTGGAAAAGACCTATAAGATCATCTAGTTCAAAAAATGTTCAGAGTGCTGGAGTGCCTCTCCAATGAGGAAAGACTGAGAAAGTTGGACTTGCTCATCCTGAGGAAGAGAAGGCTCCAGGGAGACCTTATAGCAGCCTTCCAGTACCTGAAGGGGGCTTATAAGAAAAATGGGGACAAACTTTCTAGCAGGTCCTGTTGCAACAGGCCAAGACGTAATGATTTTAAACTAGAAAAGAGTAGATTTAGACTAGATATATGGAAGGAATTTTTTATACTGAGAGTGGTGAAACACTAGGACTTGTTGCCCAGAGAGGTGGTAGATATACGCAAATTGGTCTCTATCACCTTTCAACTGTCATGCTAATGTGTTTATGGTAAAAGAAGGCAGAGGGAATGGATCTGATTTTTCCACAGTTCCTGCTCTGTCTGAGTTTTTGCATCATGTCTAAGGAAGACGTCAGGGTGTGTTGCTATTTTAGGCTTCCTGAGACCTTGTGGAATTCTGACAAGTGGCTCCTCCTTCTACAGGGAGAGGACATAAATGCTTTTGCACAAGGCAGGTATCCATTTCACTGTTCCAGCTTTCTGACGGGTTCTCAGGCATGAGCTGGACCCTATTAAAACACCTCCACCAAATGGAGAAAGTACAGCTTCACTGATGACTAAGGAAAACTAGGATCACAAAATTAAAGCCGTCATCCGTGCCTAGGGACTTGCTGATCCGAAGCAATGGTTTCCTTTCCTCATATCTGCACAACATCTCATCTTCCCACTCACAGCTCTGATTGCTCTGGTGCTCACTCACCTTGAACTTCATGCTCCTTTGTCTCTCCCTTTGCCCTGGCATGTTTTTCTCACTTTCATGGACAAAAGGGTCTATGTCTTCTTCTAGGGATTAAATCTCTCATATCAGCCAGAAAGTTCCATATCCTCTTGATAGCTACACTGATCTCTGAAGTACTCACACCTGGGTCACAGATAGGACTCTGAGGAGTTCTCTATTTGTTCTTCAACCTTCTTCTGTCTATGCATTTTCTGTTGGACTGGAAACTTCTCAGGGCAAGCATCTGCTTTTCCTGAAGGTCTGGAAATGTTTATCACTTCATAATCTCATAACTGAACAACAGACAACTCTTTGTGAAGCTCTGTGTAGCTAGCCAGATATTGAAGTTTCTGTTGACACTTTGGGCTCCTGACAGCATTGCAGAGCAAGGTCCGTGCTTTTAAAGCAGGGACAGAAATGGGAGAGGGATGGCAAACTCACATGCCAAGGAATGGAGAGGAAACTCTATAAAGTATACTCATGAGGCTGGGTTTTTTTGTTGAATGCCACCTGCATTGCACAGAGACATTTTAGTCTAAGGAAGGAAATACATAGGAATGGGGCAATAAACTAAAGAAGAAAAATTAATAATGATATTATCCATAAAAATCATCCGAGAAATCCATCACTAAATCTTCATTCACTTTAGCTGGGACTTTCCTAGTCACAGCAAGATTCATCCCTCAGGGAAAAACTGAGGGAATCTGACTTTGGCCTTATACACAAGGACACTTGTTCCAGAAACACCTTTGTGTTCAGTTATTTGTTCGAACAGTAAAATAAATAGCCTGGCTCAGGATATTTAGGTGCTTCAGTGAAGCTTCCTGTACAGTCGGAGGAGTGAAAGGCACTTCCAGAGAACAGTTCTCTACGTTAGGCTCTAAGGAGTCCAGGGGTGCTTTCCTTCTGATGGGGATGCCTCAGCTAAACTGGACTAATTTGGGCCTATGAGCCCAATCAAAATAAATTACCATAATTAAAAAATGTAAATATCATTGAAGACCTCTCTTCACATATACATATACATTTTGTAAGTATCTAGCATGTTTACATCAATGCATTTTCTGTAATACAGAGCCTTGTGCATGTATTCTAATCCAAATAAATTAGTAGCTCTATCAGATTAAATTCTTTCCCAAGCAACATAAAATCCTAGCACCTTAGGTGATTCCAAGCTGAGCTAAAGTTTCAGCCTTCACAGCCAGAGTTTGTAAGAGTTAAATATTGTCTGTGGGTTAAACATAAAAGGGAATATAATAGATGCTGACTAATAGTTTACACTTGCATTGTTCCAAAAGCAGCAAGAGAAACTAAGCTATAATAACATATTTGTTGCAAATTCTTTGCTCAGGTCTTTGCTGACATTTGCCTATGCCGCTAATGTTTTTTTCATTGTAACTAGAAAAAAAGATTAAAAAATTCTATGCACTTTGTATCTAGTATAGGTCACTAGTCTATTTAAGAGAAAATTATAGATTGGAGTAGGGTAGAAAAGTTAGATCAGTGACTCACTAGTACCATGATGCTTTGATGCTTCCAACTCAACCCCATGGAGTTCAACAAGGCCAAGTGCAAGGTCCTGCACCTGGGTTGGGGCAATCCCAAGCACAAGTACAGGTTGGGTGGAGAATGGATAGAGAGCAGCTCTGAGGAGGAGGACCTGGGGGTACTGGTGGACAAAAAGCTGAACATGAGCAAGCAGTGTGCGCTGGCAGCCCAGAAAGCCAACCGTGTCCTGAGTTGTTTTCAGAGAAGTGTGGCCAGCAGGTCGAGGGAGGGGATTCTGTCCCTGTACTCTGCTCTGGTGAGACCCCACCCGGAGTACTGCATCCAGCTGTGGAGCTCTCAATATAAGAAGGATATTTGACTTGTTGGAGTGAGTCCAGAGGAGGCCACGAAGATGCTCAGAGGGCTGGAGCACCTCTGCTATGGGGACAGGCTGAGAGAGTTGGGCTTATTCAGCCTGGAGAAGAGAAGGCTCTGGGGAGACCTTATAGCACCTTCTAGTATCTGAAGGTGCCTACAGGGAAGCTGGGGGGGACTTTTTACAGGGGCCTATAGAGATAAGACAAGGAGTAATGGGTTTAAATTGAAAGTGGGGAGGTTTAGATTAGATATCAGGAAGAAGTTCTTCATGGAGAGGATGGTGAGGCACTGGAACAGGTTGCCCAGAGAAGCTGTGGGTGCCCCATCCCTGGATGTCTTCAAGGCCAGGCTGGATGAGGCTTTGAGCAACCTGGTCTAGTGGAAGGTGTCCCTGCCCACGGCAGGGGGGTTGGAACTGGGTGATCTTTAAGGTCCCTTCCAACCGGAATCAGTCTATGGCTCTATGATTCTCTTGATAGCCCCAACAAACCTAATTTAAATTGTCATAGCAGTAGCATTTCTTTGTGGAATGTAGGTATAAGGTAACAGGTTGCTCTCAATCATGAGCTCATATCTATTTCAGTGTCAGTGTCACTCATATTTCAAAGAGTTTTATTGCCTTTTCCCTGACTGGACTGCAAGTGAGTAAAGCTACAGCTGCCTGCCTTGGACATCTTATCAACAAAAGCATGGACAGTGAAGCTCTAAGTTACTAGGATGAATGAAAGCCTTGTCACTGTCTGTATCATTTAGAAAGTAGAGCCAGCCCTCTGTTCTGCCCCTACTCATCAGGTGTAATTGCATAGTGACAAAAATCAGAAACTAGATCCTATATTTATATGCATGTATATATATATATAACTCTTCTGCAGGCAACAGTTCTCCAGTTTTTTTCCAATTTATTGCTCCACAAAAATTTCTTGCCTTTGTTAGAAGGTATAGTGAGCCCTTAATAAATAACCTTTATTTTTCTTTTTACCACTAGGGAGAGATGTCCAAGGAGCAGCAGTACTGTAGCAACATTTTCATCCTATACTAAAGCCACCAACCAGGTATCTAAAAAAAGAAACCCATGTTTTTTTAGCCACTCCTGAAAATATTGAAGTTCAAAGGATTGCACAAACAAATAAGAATTAGCTATATGAGGAAGGGAGAAAAGTTTGGACCTCAAATTCAGGCTTAATACAGCTGAAGAAAGCCCAAAGAAGATAAAACACCTCACAGAAAAATTGCTACCAGGAATATCTCCTTCCTCTCCCCACCTCACCCCCAAAACCCCCCCCTGCTAACAAGGTCACTGGATTCTATTCCCCCTGCTTGCTTTCTTCCACAGCTATTGCAGTCAAGCAATCAGTTCTGAAGCCAAATATCTGACAGGGCTGTCGTGGGCAAGAACAACATTTGAGTTGTGTAAAGCCAAAGAATCAGGAAAGAATCTGCACCTTAAGGAAAGTTTGTTATTGTGGCTTGCACACAGCTGGAAAATCCCATCCCTCTAGTAGCTAAAACAATTTAATTAGCCCTAAGTTGAACTGCTCTGTTATTACACTGGCCCTTGACAAAATCATTTCACAGCATTTTCCCCTCAGTGTTTACTTTAGTGCATTACTGCTAGGAGGAGTATTTTTAAAGCATTTGGGGTCAGCTGCCTGTTCTTGCTCTCCAGCCTTTGAGGAATGCTGAGTAAATTGTTCTTATCTCTTAAACTCCTGTTAATTGCCTCTGGGTTACAGCAGTTACTGTGTAAACTAACATATGCCACTTAGGCAACTCAGGCTCATATTTTACACGGGGCCAACAGATCCAATCAGGGAGAAAAACAAACCTGCCAAAACGTAACTTTAATTAAAAAATCTGCCTACCATCACAAGTTTTTCCTTGAGGAAATCGGTGGGGCTAGGGAAGAACCATCAGGCTTGTCATCTCCAGGTCACCAGTGCTGTTTCTGCCATCATCCAGCTGCTCCCTGATACTGTAGGTCCAACACCCTCTGCAGCAGGTGATCAGGCCACAATCCCTGGGAAACTGCTAATGACAGCATCAGCACACAGATTAGAGAATTAGCCTCTCCCCCAGAACACTCAACCCACCAGGTTAGAGTTCAAATTGATTAGGAAGGATTGAGAAGAGACCTGGATAAACTTGTTCTGTATATGTGGGTATACAGGGGATTTTAGTTTCCAAATATTGTTAATTTAAGTCCTTTCACTTAGCACCTGGCTACTTTCATATGCACAACCTCAAGAAATGTTTATTGATGCCAGTTTGTACTGCAGTTTAGCAGTACACATAATCAAACCTAAAGACTGCTTTGAGCTTCCCCATCCTTTTTTTTTTTTTAATGCCAATGCTATAATACTGAAAAAGAACCAATTTAACATATTTTTAGAAAACTATAATTTCTTAGAAGACACACCCTCTAATGCTGTCTTTCCTTCTGAGTGAAGGGACAATAACAGATGAAATCCATTCACAAATTATAATTTTGGTAAAAGGTATTTGGGCCTCTGAGGTTGACAAAATTCCTTTGTAAACTGAGCCACTCCCAGCTCATATGGAAGGAAGTAGAAAGAGTCTGTAGGTCCTTCCTGTAATTTTATTAAAGCTTTTGTAAAGCCAGGAACCTACGTAGAGACTGAACTGTATGAGTTAGCAATGCAGTCTTTATCAAGCTGTTTGCCTTGGGTATTTGAGAGATGCCTATGCCCCGTGTTAGAGAGCTAAAACCAGGGTTTGAGGTATTGCACTTTGGGTTGTTCCTCTTCAAATA
The DNA here is from genome assembly GCF_000690775.1 of Eurypyga helias. Lineage (NCBI taxonomy): Eukaryota > Metazoa > Chordata > Aves > Eurypygiformes > Eurypygidae > Eurypyga > Eurypyga helias. The sequence continues at coordinate 178,777 of NW_010262408.1, forward strand.
ATATTTAAATGATAATCAAAATGATAATCACCACCACACAACCAGGAACGAATATAAGGACAGCAGGAAAGGCAATGATCTCTTCCCTGCTGTCCCTGGAGGTGCAGGAATTCGGATGCACTGTGCTGCATTGCTTCATTTCTGATCATACCTTTTGCACTATAATCATCGTGGAGACCTCCCTGAAAGCCATTACCTGTACCTTGGAAAATCCTCCTGTTTCTGGATCTGTGGCTCAAACTCATCTTTGCTGCATGGAGTATCACAAAAGGAGCAGAGTTGAGTCCCTTTCTTGATGTAGCTGCTTTATTATTCTCTAGGGTTCTTCCCAGTGGGGCAGGGCATCCATGGCCCCATCCTTAGTCCAAATTCTCCCTTTCTTGCAAGCACTTCATTACTTTTAATTTTTACCCAGTGATCCTTCCCACATCATCTAAAACGTTGTTCATGCCAGTTTTGTGTTGGCAATCAATACATAGCCACCCATGGTAATTTATTTATGGAGCAGTTGTCTTTACCCAAACTTGGGCCTTGGATACCAGGTTAACTACAGGCTTAAGAATTTCATAACATCCAGCTACTGACTTTTTCAATTGCATCTTTCCAATTTTGTTCTCCTCTGTATTTACTAAAAAGGTCAGGGAAATAGGCACAGCATGAGATTTTCAATAGACTTTTTGCAAAGATGAGAGAAGTGAACGTGCCATAGATCGTCACTCTTTCTGCCTGTAACCTGGGCAAGAAGGTAGGTAGTCAAGAGACAGATAATTCAAACATTACTGAGTCGCAGACAGAACCTGGAAACTAGAAGGCTGAAAGCTGTCCTGAGCCATTAATCTTTTAGTGCACCTAGTATCTGAGGAATCTACTTTCCAGGCTGTTTATATTCTTCATCCATCTAGTGTCCATCTTTTTATTAAACTGCTAGTTAAAAATTTCTTGTTATTGATGAATGTTAGCAGATATTAGTAGACACAAGGAGAGCATTGTGTAGTTTTTCAATAGCCAGTATATAAGTTAGAAAACTGAGATGAATGTTGATTTTTCTGCAGAAAAGGAGAAGAGGAGTAGGAGTTATTAAGACCATTTATTTCAAAAGGTCTGCAGTGTAAATTGAAACTGCTCAGTGCCGTATTTCAAAAATTCTGACAGACTATTCTTCTAAAATTCCACATTGAAACATAATTGTTCACAAACATTATTACTTTAGTGCATTTTGTAAGATAGCTGTTTCTGCCATTCTGCTCAGTCCGGTAGTCTTTCACTGGTTGGGACCTGCAGCCTGTTGGTTTGGGAATTGAAATTATTAGGATGCTGCTGCTTTGTTGTTAGGGCATCTAGTCAATACTGAAGCTCAGAAAAGCACTAGTGATAATCTATGTTTTGACAGCGTGTCAATAATCCTGGTGTTATAGGATCATAGAATGGTTTGGGTTGGAAGGGACCTTAAAGATCATCTAGTTCCAGCCCCCCTGCCATGGGCAGGGACACCCTCCACTAGACCAGGTTGCTAGACCAGGCTACGATCAAATGGGTTGTAATAGGACTTAAAATCTGTATCAGACAAACAGGGACACTGACCTTCTTGAGATCAGGGTGAAAAAAAATCAGTTAACTTTTATTGCTAGGAAGTAAGCCAAAGACAGCAGAGTGCTTGGCAAAAAAATACTAAAAAGGGTAAGGTGAATGGATCTTCTGAAGTGTACAGTCAACAGATTATTAATGGGAGAAATAATTATTCATTAGATATTGTGTTTTCTCACCTGGCCACTTTCAAAGCAAAATGAAAATAAAATCCTTAGAGATTTATTAAATATTCCATCTTAACTTTTTTGTCTGTCTTTCATCCCCACTGTTACATTCCACAAGTCTTCAAGGAATACATAGAGCAAAGCTTTATTTAAAAAATAATCCATTTTTTGTACCTGTATATTAACATTTAAGACAATTTCAGCCAGCACTAAAGAGACATCAACCCAAGTGGACAGGACATAAGCAGTCAGAAATTTCTCACAGAAGCCAGGGTATTAATGAAAGCAAGATATAGGTATAATTAAAAACATTTTATATTTACATTATTTCATATTGTATTTGCATCCACATCAGCCTCATAAGCCCTCATATACCTCAAGGTGGAAAACTCTTCTTTGATTTTCATGAAGGATGAGCTTGGAGGCAGTTTGAAGCCAGCCCTGTTGCGTGGTGGGCACCAGGGAGGGGATTTGAGTTTAGGCTACTCGAGGCACCAGCATGTCTACCCCAGGCCCTCAAAGTGCTTATTTGTTTTGGTTGTCTTCATAGATCATGGCCTTTCGAATCATGCTCCTGTGGTCTTTTGAACACAGCTTAATTAAGATGTCTAAGTAGCCTGAGTAGACGGTACAAATAATACATTATACCCAACCATAATTCCTTGGAATATTACAGCAATTTAATTACAGTTCACCCCTCCCCCCCTTGTTAAACTTGGCTAAAAATAATCTTGCTTTCATTAATAAGGGAATAAGTTTTTGTGTGTGGCTGGGGGTTTTTTTCTGGTGAAAAGTGTGTAAGATTTAAGGTCTCATTCTATTTCAATAAGTGCTTGAAAGGCACAATAATTAGTCAAACAGACATCACAAAAGGAAATTAAATAACACACAAACAGAACAGATATCTCATGGCAGCATTATTAAGGAACTGTTTCTCACATGAGACAAAACACATATAAAAGAAGAGTGTGAGGCCAGGTTGGATCAGGCAAGGTGATTTCAGTAGAGACAAGGAATCACCGGTGACAGTGCCCGAGAAACTAAGAAAACCTTATTTAGAATGTTGTGCAACATTTGAGTCAGATTGATTTGAGGCACAGAAATCATTAATATTGGGAAGGGTCTAGCAAAATGCTGCTAGGGAGATCAGACTCTATCTTGCAGCAGTAGGCTTAAAGACAATTCCTTTTTAACCTTAAGAAAGAAAAATTCTAGGTGCGGCATGATTTTGATATGTAAATATTCTAGGAACAAATACAAAAGGGAAAGAAGAAGGATTGAAGCTATAAAACAAAGCCAACCCTCTTGGAATATCAGTGCAGATGGGGTCTGATACTCCACACTCTGTCTGCTAGCTGAAAAATATTAATCAGCCCAAGTACTTCTGATAGGAGCGTCGCCTATCCATGCTGCATTCAGGAGAAAGTCAGGCAGGCAAATTGCCAGGGCCACTTCAGTCTGCCTGGGCAGGGAACCAAACTGCATGCAGACAGCACACCCAACAGATCCCTCTTCACATCCATTTCCTTCCAGAAAGCCCGAATTCTGCAAAATGCTGCAAGTTTTAACGTTTGTAAGCAGGCTTTTTATTTTAAATTATGATACATAGATTTAGTGTCTATTGCTCCAGAAGACTATTGGAAGTTTTGTCAGCAATATACTGTGGAAGAGGTAGAAGACAAAATCCAGGTGTCAGTTGCAAACTTCTTTTTAGTGTGATAGGCTGAAATCAGTAATATCACTTTATACTGAAAACTTACGGGGCTCAGACAGACTCAGTTAAAGGTTACTAAAACTGACAACTGTTATTATGCACAGCTCCCTGCAATACACAGATTAGCTCTCATTGGTCTTGGAATACCCCACTGTGTGCAGAAACCTGCTGCTTATGTAGAACTAAAATTATATGATCTATTAGATCCTCTTCCATAATTACATTTCAGATGATTGCACTGAGAGAGAAATCATAGAGAGGCAACGAGCTAAACAATCAGAATAGTATTTTTCTATGCAATTGTAACTACATATTGTCACCCACTACAAACCATATAACATTTCTGTAAAAAGTAGAGCTAGACAAAGGTTATAAAAATACTTTGTAAATTTATTCAACTAAAAGGAAATAAAAAAGCCAGAAATATTCCATACTCATTATTTGTCATACTAAAGTATCTGCAAGTCTGTCGATAGATGTATTTGTAAATCCTGAATGGATTTACATGGAGCTGAGTGTAAAACATTAATCACTCAAATAACTGAGTTGCAAATTTTATATTGGTCATCTATTGTAATTGCTTAAAAAATGTTGTTTCTCCAACATAAATTCTAAGAACATTGAAGAAAAATGTATCTTCTCATTCTGGTGGTCATTTCCAGACCAAGAACTACAACTTTTTCTTGCCACAAGAAAAAACGTTCTGTTTGCTGCATAAGCCATTTCTTTCTCTTTGTGTCTCCAAACAGAGCCAAAGGGCTGTGTGAGTGAAAGGCCGTCGCTATCCCATTGTCACACATGAGTGGGAGCTGCAAGTTCCCATCTTCTTCTCCTCTACTTCTGCTCAACAACCACGGTGCAAAAGGACCAAACCTGTGCAACAGAGCGATGCTTAATTTAACACATGTAGGTACTAGAAATAGCTCATTTAATGAAATGCAATTTCTGTGATGTCTTTGTGTGAGCCAGAGGACAGATGAATTGGATTAGGTGCCCTCTATTAGCCTGACTGTTGCAGCTGATATGTCGCTTTACTTGACCAAGGGGCCCCTTGATAACCCCAGACACCTAGCCGGCAGAGTTAGACACTGTGTGACGCTGGGCTGCCCTTTGACAGTCAGGACGTCGGCAGGCTGTGCCACCCTTGTGCTGCTGGAGGTATTCTGGACAGGTGGCTGGATATCAGGTGAGTATGAGGTATTCTACTTGGTCTACTTTGAGCAACCTGGTCTAGTGGAAAGTGTCCCTGCCCATGGCAAGGGGGTTGGAACTAGATGATCTTTAAGGTCCGTTTCAACCCAAACCATTCTATGATTCTGTGATTCTACTGAAGAAAGGATAAGGGTAATTTTCTCTTGAAGGAAATGCCTGCACACTGACTAGAGCAGCAGAAATAACACCACAGTGTTTCCTTGCTGGGCTGATCACAGGCAAGCTGACAGGCATTTCCCTCAGAGCCTTTACCAGCTCTTGAGTCTACAGGTCTGGATTACCTGAAATCCTCTTTTCTCGTGCGCCACCCGAGACTGGCATGCTGAAGTTTACAGTGCGTTTACTGATGTGTTTTCTGCCCCCGATGTTTATTTGAGCCTCTTTGATTTGCATCCACAGATTGCATAATCTTTTTTAATTGTGTGCTTTTAAAGAACTTCTTAATGAACCTTGCAGGTTATAACTGACCCCTGAAAGCCACAGAGTACGTTCACAAATAGGATCAGATTTCATGAGCCTAGGAGGGACATTTTGCATATGACTCTTAATTAAAAGGAAAACACCATCAACAATAGCAAAATAATTTAGGTATGGCACTGGAAGTTCAGGGAAAGGAATATGTTAGAAACAATGCTCTGTAAAGGAAACCATTTATGTGAAAACAGAGTCTTTGATCCTGCTTATGCAGGGGCTTTCTGGAAAATGGAAATGCAGGAAACCTTGCAACGGAACAAATATTTGAGATTGATGGCACATTTCAAATGAGGAGGAAATCAATAATTTAATCATTCTATCATCCTTGGCTGAATTTCCTCCCTACCTGTACTAACACTGAGGCTGATTCACAATATGCAAGAGGCAGCAGAACGAGGACTATGCATTCAAGTCCCAGGAGCGATGCTTGTCTGAATTTTGGTTCTTTAACCTGGCAACACTAAACAGGATCAAAACTATATCAGCCTTACTCCTGACTCTTCAAGACATGTATTTCCTACATTTGCTAGCGGAAATGCAATTTCATCAGCTGTATCCAGTGCTGAAACTCTCAGTGTCATTACAGCTGCAGAGACAAAACTTATAGATGTAGATCTTTAGGTATGTACCAAATGTAAAAACAGAAGCTATAATAAATTTCTCCTCTATGGGTTGCTTGTGAACATGCCTAGTCTTCTCACATCTAGCAAAATTACTCTGATGGAATTCCCCTACACAGTCCCCTGTCTCAGGAAACAAACATCACACCCTACAATTTAAAATCTGATCCCACAAGAATAAAAAAAAATCATTTTTCATTAAAAAAAAAGTAACAGTTACAAATTTTAATCCAGCTCTTCTATCTGTCTATAGTGTCCCATAATCACTGGGCTGCTAATCACTGGGTTTCCTAATTTCTCTCCCTGAAATTCCAGTATTTTCATATAAACTGGAAATAATTAGAAGAGCTGAAACAGCCCACCTGTGCCAAATACCTTATTGGTGAGGTTAGAGTATTGGCTATGAGACAAGGAATCACTCCTTACCTGAAAGAAAGCAGAGAAGGAGTTTGAACTTGGCTTTCTGTATCCTTTGGGAACATGAGGCTCCAGAGTGGAAGTAGCCTTTTCTTTTCAAGTTTCCAGGCACTTTTGTGAAATGCTTGAAAATTAAACCATTTGTTTGCAATTGAATTAATCTTTATTCATCCAGAAATAGGTATGCTCATCATCCAGAATATAATATTTTAAATTTCAATTGGTTGAAATTTATTTGAATTTTACAATTTGGCTCAATGCAGTAAACCAAGGTAATCTTACATTACTGCATTCTTACTGGTATCTCACTGCTTCTAAAGAGTAAAAGAGCAGTGGATGAAGCTTACAACTGATGACACAGGAAAGAGACAGTGAGAGGAAGCCAAGGTCCTGAAGGATCCAACTGATGACAAAGGAAAGAGACAGTGAGAGGAAGCCAAGGTCCTGAAGGACAAATTGGCTTTATGCAGCTGGATTGGGAAGAGGGTTGGAGAAAGAACCCAGTTTTCTTAATTTCTATTCTAGCACCTTTCTCAATAGAAAATTTTAAAAACTTTGCTGCCTTTGCTGGAGGAGTAGGCAATCCTGAAAGCACTGGGTGGATCAGAATCAACATCAGAACCATTTTTTTTAGTGGAAAGGTGCTGTTTAGGCCCTCTGCTGTTGAGGTCTAAACCACAGCTATAAAATTTACTTTTTTATTTTTCAGTCATTGTTATAATCTTTTGGAGAAATATGGTTCTATAAAAAAATACTTCCGTTATAGTATGTCTGTTGAAGTCTCCAAAACTTTGGCTTGTGACAGCTACAGCTGCTCTCATGCTTGACTATAAACTGTTGGAAATAAGACTTCAAAATATATCTCTCTTTTTTTTCCTTTTTTTTTTTTTTTTTTTTTAATGAGGGTGCAGGCTGGTCCCTTTGTGCGATATATGGTTAGAGAAACTGGTAAAGTGTTATGAATCTGTGGAAGCCGCAATCAAGAATGATTTCTAGCCATTGTAACTTTTTTCCTGTATTAAGTCAGAATCACAAAATGAGGGATTCAAAGGCATTCATCAGCCATCTCAAACATCACTTAATTTACATGAAAATCTGGCTGTTGACACAGATATACTGGGAAAGGAGTAATTAATGCTAGTAAGCTAGGCAGGTAATTTAATTAGCTGGTAAGAATTCTGTCTCGAAATGTCTCATTAATTTGTTGCAAGCAGCTATCTCCAAAGTGTATCTATTAACACTACAAAAGAGTTTACTCAGATGTGACACACGTGCAGAACCCCAGACAGTTACAGCTAGAAAACTGCTCTCAATAACTCAATTGGAGCTGGAAAATGCTTTTATTTAGTCCTTGGCAGCCCAGTGTGTTTAGTATCTTTTAAATGTCAGCAATTCAGCAGAGCAAGAGAGAGGCAGTTCCTGAGGGGTCACCACTGAGCAGGGTGTAGGAAGGAGACCGATGCACTGCAGGAGACACAGAGAGACCTTCTCCTGTCTCCAAAGTCATTGCTAAACATCCTCGGAGTGATATCAGAAAGACCCTACTGCAGAGGGCAAGTGCGTTGATGGGTAGAGAGAAGACAGCAGACTCTTCCCATAGTTCAAGCTTCCCAAAAGAGGCCAGCAAAGAGCCAGCAGACCCCTTCCTCAGATCTAATCCATGCCCAGCACCAAAAGAAAACTAATTCTCTGTGCCTTAGCTTCATAATGCAGACAGGTATTGAGATGATAGGGTCACCCAGCTGACAGCTCACTCTTTCTCTGTTTATTCCTTTCTTTCTAAGTTATTGTAATAGACAGAAACTATTTTGCTGTTTCATTCCTTGGAGGAACAACACATTGAATACCAGGAAAAAGTGAGAAAAGCTCTATGGGCTGCTTTAAGTGAGCTAAGCTTCCTCTGAAAGGAAAATAAACATATTTTGACCTGACAAAAACAGCTTTAACGGATCAAGGGATTTATAGGTTTAGGCTATGTCAAAATTGTTAGGCAGATAGCTGCTGCCGTGTAAAGCAGTGCTCCCTCCAGCCTACGCAACAGCTTTCCTCCCTGCGTGAAGAAGCAGGATGGAGTGGGGTGATGTCTGCCTTGGATGCTCCAAGACATGGCTGCATGCCAGAAGGCACGTGTAGATATCACGGTTAAGCTGTCATTTCCAGGAGTAACTCAGCTACAGAGGGGTGTTATGAGATACTGCAGCCCCTTGTGAGCTGCTCACTGGGTCCCGAGGCTGTCCCTGCTCCCTCCCTCCCGCAGTGCCAGGACAGTGGGAACCCAGTTCTTGCAAGCTCTGCCATGAGCCACAGACAAGCCTGGGAGGCAGCTAACCTCCATCTAATCCTGTGAAGACTCTGCTCTGCTGTACCAGGGGATGTCTGCTGGGACAAGACAAAGCAGATATCACTGCCTGGCATTAAAATCTGATCTAAGAGTGGGTGACCATTAATTAAGGAACTAAATCAGCAGCAATGGAGCTAGGTTTGATGATCTCCTCAGCCTGAGGAGTTTCAATTATGTGGGGTTTTTGCCACTCTTACAAATATCTCATTATATATGACCCATATTAGCCAATAGGTGTTCTCCCACTAGGTTATCCTTCAGACCCAATGCCCAGAACTAAAGCAGCCCGGAAAATTCCTATGAATTGCAGAACCCTGCCTATGGCACCAAGCTCCACATATACAACAGATACCAGTAGGACACTGGATCTGGAAACCAAGACACCATCCACTTCATATAGTCTCAGTTAGGAACACTTCTGTATGATTTAGGACATGCTTCACTCCATCTAGACCTGGACCATTGACCCGAAAGAGATATTCCCATAGATGGCTTCCTTGTCACAGGCACTCCAGAGAACACCCAAAGTGTTTGACTACCATCACACACAGCCAGGGAGACAGCCTGGATGGCCCAAACGCACAGCAGTAGCAGTGTCAAACATGAAATTAAAATATTACTCTCTCCTGCGCAATTGCTCTTATAGCACAAGGTGTTGCAGTTGTAAAAAATAGTACTTAGAACAATAGTTGGGAAACCCAGTTCAGAGTAGCCTTGCTCCCATGTGGAAACACAACAGAGATGACTGATCTCATGGCAAGGAGGAGGGATGAGGTGCCAGCACTGATACCAGGGGCTGGGAACAGGGTGGGTGCTTCTTTCTGAGAAGTATAAAACAGGATGCTCGAAATTACATCAACCACAGAAAAACATGCCTCCAGCAATTATACATTTTCTGGTAGGTCTCCCCTCTCAATTGCCTCAGGTTGTTACATATACAGCTAAATAGGATAATTTGACTGTCTCATCTTTACAGAGGTACATATAACAGAGTTTAGTGCGAAGGCGGATGTGCCATACTGTATAGTTAAGTATTTTATCTGACAGGTTAATACAGCCAAAACTGTCCACTTTCTGCCCACACACACATATATGCACGAAGGGAGGGATCCTGCTGATGTTAATCTTGGCTAATAGAGCTACAGTACAAGTAACTTCAACTAATTCACAACGTTGAGGCCCAATACACCTTAGTTACTTCTCCATCTGCTTAGGTTGTGAGCAAAGGTCATTAGTGCTTTGAAAATCCCTTGGACTAAAGTCACACTGACAATTTCTCACGATTGCTATGTCCTGTCCTAGGAAGCCACAGGCTGCCTCTACTCTGCAGTAATTCTACATTTGAGTAGAACCATACAGCAGCTCCAAGGGTCTGTTCTATGGCCCTTCATTACATGTGTAAGTATTTTTTTCTATATAACCTAGAGTCATAGTGTAATCTAAGTCTCTGGGACAAAAAAAACACTCAGAAAAAAATAAACCAGGGAAAAGATAATACTTAATGAGCCAAGAAAGTGTCTGTAACCACCTGGAATAATTTATGAAGTCCAACACACAGGCTAAGCTCTCTGGGAGTGTCTAACTACTGGAAAAATACTGAGATCCTTAGAACTGGCTGCTCTTTCACTCCTTTCATGCACAATGGCTTCATCAGCTTTGGATGGCCAGCACTGACTAGGCTTAGCCCTGCTCTAGGCAGGTGAATAGCTCTGCTCATAAAATGAGATAAACTTTACTTATTACTATTTGAAGCCAGTTTTATTTTCGTCTCCTTCCAGCAATGACAAACAGAAAATAACATTTTGCTGGGTAAAGTTAAGGATGTCAGAATTCTGGTAAAGAGAGATGCACTATATTTTAGATACAAGGGGGAAATGTACTTCCCTTATAAAAACATATTGGGGGAGGGGCTAGAGAAATAAAACCCACTAGAAAGCAGGAAGTATTCAGAGCCAAATGAGCAGGTATCTATGGCTGTGATATGAAATAGTGGCAGCTGCAGCGCGGTCCATACGTCAGGACCTGGGGCACAGCTTGTGCTCCAAGGCTGGTTTGGGGATGTTCTCCCCACCCAGTCTGTGCAGGCAGATTGCTGCTGCAGAGGGCTCCATCACTCTGTCACCATCACTGTCCCACCTCATAGAGCTGTGGTCAACTGGTGAGGGACAGAGTCCGGCCAGGCCGGTGCTGGCAGGGTCTGGTTCTGGGCAGGGATCCAGGGCAAGGCTGTGACCCTATGGCAGCTTGTAGTGCCACATCAGGCTCTCTGTGCTTCTGCACTGGGGTTTTCGGGGCCCTGATGGCTGTTTTGCCATGATTCTTTTTCATTCCCCCAGTACTGCCCTAGACCAGTTTTATCCTATGGGAGAAAAGGGAAAAACAAGGAAGGAATTACACCTTTTGAGATTTTGTAAGCCTCGTAAAATTACTTAAGTTTAATGACTTGCTGCACATTAATTTGTATTTATACACACACTTCAGTCCTAAAATGCTTGTGATAGGTGGCATTTAAACTGCAACCAAAACAGTCATGTACTTAAACCCGAGAACAATCAAGAAGAAGCAGAAAACCACTTCAGAAGATTATTTAGAAGAGGGATATGGGTTCATGGGGTGTGGGGGTATCTACATACTCAAGCAGATATGTACATGCCCATTGATAAATATATCCGTAGCCTGCTCAGGTTAAGCAAACAATTTGTGGCATGATTTTTATTCTGGCAAGAAATGTCTAGAATTTTCTATAAACTGGAGACCTGGAATTGAGGCTGAAACAGTACAGATAGTCAAGGAAAGGAGAGACGGGACTCAGGGCTGGAGTAAGATGACTCATTTGTAACACTAACCACAATCAGGCCTTTCAAAGAGAGACCATATTACTCAGGATCAGGTTATTACATGCTTCTTCAGTACTCTGCAACTAGTACTGCATGCTTCAGATACAGCAACAAATGTACTGTTTATTAAGTGACACCTCCCAATATCCTGCCTTTCCTCACTAATATTCAGCAAAGGGTCTGAATTCTTCTGTGCCACATTGTATACCTTAGTAAAGTGATGCACCCAGGTAAAGCTGAGGAGGTGATCATAGTCTGGTGGCACTTTCACAGTCAATTTTGCAGTAAACAGTGTCCTGAGAGCCAACTGTCTTTAATTCCTATTCATAATCTGCACAATGCAAAAGGGTTCCTCAGCATACACAGAGAGCTGCGGGACAGCTATCAGCCCTGTCTCTTCACATCATACCTGCAAGTGCATCTCTGCAATTCTGTGGCTCCCACCAGATTTCCAGAACCACACAGTTACCACCAGTCTGCTAACAGTGCACCTCAGAGAAAACAGGCGAGAATAGTTGGTCTTAGCCATGATGGTTCTGTAGTAGAAAGAAAAATCAAAAGCACTGAAAAATAATTTCCAGCTGGGATCTTCAAAGGATCCTAAGGGGATTAGGTGCTTGTGTCTCGTTTAAATTCCATAGAGGGTTGGCGTTACTTTGAAAATCCCAGTCTTAATCATTGAGGTACTGCTGTGAAAACTCTCAGCATGCAGTGCTGTTGAGTAAAGGATCCATTTTACCACGGCCTTTTTTCAGAATAGAATTATCCCGCAACAACAATGATTAAGAAACATGAGCTAGAAATTAAACTTGCATTTACAGAAAACACAGGGACAAAAATGATGACTAGGGAACCAGTGCTACGAACTGACCCTTCTCACTTCAAAGAATCTTAAGGGTGCAGCAAACACGCTCCCTCCAAATTAAATACCTAATTACAGATTTCTGCTCATCCTGAAAGCTGTACTAAGAAGATTGCATATCTAAGAAGTGAGAAAGCTAAGCAACTACCATGCTTGAAGGTTTCTATAGGAAAGAGTTCCATTTAATTCACAGAACAGTGAGGAAGTGCCATCCCTGCTTTCCTTGTGAGTCTTTCAGGGCTTGTTCTTTACTGCGGGACAGAGAATCATTCTCTAAAAGACCCCATCAAGACACAGCCAAGCACAGCGGCTGACACCATGCTTCTGTCTTCCCACGGGACAGGGTACAGTTAGAAACAAGACAAATTCCTCCTGTCTTTCCCTGGAGTCAGCAGTGAGAAAAGCTGGGTTTATTTGACATCTCCAAGGCATTTTACATCCGCCTGTACTTGTCCTCTTCCACCACGTGCCATCACCAGCAGGAAGGTCAGCTGTAGGGGTGATTGGAGGGCTGTGCCAGCTCAGAGGGCAGGCAAGAACTCACCACATTGCTTTTCTCTCCAACACACCCTTACCTGGTTGCTGCCAAGCCCTTCAGGCACACAGCTACAGATTTTCAGCATAATGATGGTGCTGGCCAGAAACTGTCCTCTATAGCTCCTCCCCTCCCATTGCAGGCATGGTCCCACATACCAGAGAGGGCACAGTTGCCCATTAACCTTCAAAGCTATGGCAAGGAAGGAGCAAGTGACTCATAGCACACGGTAGATGGCATGTCCTGAAGAGTCATTGTAACACAGACGTGATAGTTGTCTGTGTGTGGCTGAGATGTCCCTTGCTGACTGGCTGACAACCATCTCCTGTTGCTCAGACAATGCCATACAGACACAGTGGAAGACATTTAATTTTTTTTATAGTGTAGGACGAGTAGCATGAGGATCTTTCACAGTAACAGACCCTTTGGAGCAGTGTCAGAGGAGAGAATGAGGCAGAACTATGTCTGACTCTGAAGCAGCAGCAATTATTCTGTAAGTACCTCACAGAAATAAAGATTTGTGCAGACACAGAGGGACTTAGTGACAGCCAGACCTGGGCCAACAGCCACTGGGGAGCACAAGATATGGGGAGAATTGAGTGAAGTAGTCCACATCATGAGGCATTACTGGAGATCAGAAATCATTAAGAATTGGAGGGAGCTGAGTTTTGTAGCTGCAGATGTCCTCTGATGAAGTCCACTCTCTTCAGCCTGTCAAGGTTGTCACCTGTGGAACCTATCCCTGCTGCCTGAAGTGATCACAGAATCATAGAATCATAGAATGGTTTGGGTTGGAAGGGACCTTGAAGATCATCTAGTTCCAACCCACCTGCCATGGACAGGGACACCTTCCACTAGACCAGGTTGCTCAAAGCCTCATCCAGCCTGGCCTTGAACACTTCCAGGGATGGGGCATCCCCAGCTTCTCTGGGCAACCTGTTCCAGTGCCTCCCCACCCTCTCCGTGAAGAACTTCTTCCTGATATCTAATCTAAACCTCCCCACTTTCAATTTAAACCCATTACCCCTTGTCCTGTCACTACAGGCCCTTGTAAAAAGTCCCCTCCCAGCTTCTTTGTAGCCCCTTCAGGTACTGGAAGGCTGCAGTGAGGTCTCCCCAGAGCCTTCTCTTCTCCAGGCCAAACAAGCCCAGTTCTCTCAGACTTTCTTCATAGGAGAGGTGCTCCAGGATGCTACGGGTGGAGAGGTCCTTTGGTGCTGACCTCCGTGGGTGTCTTCTGCATATTGATGTAAATGCCTTCCACTGTGGCACGACAGCAGTCTGTGTGAGCAAGGTTGCACAGGTCATTTCCGAACACCACAAGTAGAAAAAGCACTCTCCCTTCTCAGCAGGATGATACACACCCAGCTAGTGACAGTCGTGAGTCCATCCTTGCGCTGGAAGGCTATCAGTTACCACACAGCTGTTGGCAAGGTTGAGCCCATCTCCAGGGAGGCTGCCCAGCAATTCACACTTTTGATGCTACACTTGCCTTGTCAGGAAGAGCCAGGAAGCTGGATAAAGTCTATGAGTAGCCTCACCTTCCCATTATTTCCTCTTTCAGGTGGAGATTGGAGACAGCATGCATGGACATAAACACAGTGGCATCCCTTAAATTCTCCTTTCTGACCTTATGTCTTTGCACGGCTGGGGATCAAAATACAAGTGCACAGCACAGGTGTTACACAGATGCATTTAGTGCCTGTTGAGATAAATTGCTGCCAAACCTCAGGATGTCTAAAGCAGTAGTAGGTATCTATTTGAAGCCGTGAATCGTGCTGGGATTGCTAGGCAGCCTACTCCATCTAGGGAGTCAGTAAATCACATATCTGATAAGCTTTGTACTACCTTTGTAAAACTTGAACCAGGCCCTGGGGGTGTTTTCTTATGTTAGTGTATTTAAGATTAATAAACCTGGATGTGGTGTACAGTTGAGAGATTTGAGGGGCAAATCCTATGTTTGCCAGGAAAGATAAATGAAATAAATGTTTTGTGAAATAAATATTTTATAAAATAAATAATACTAAAAGTTCAAAATCTGTATCTCACAAGACTAATGTATCTTAACATTTATGCTGCAATGGCTCTGAGGTCTCCAACATTTCATTTCCCTTGCCTTTGAGCAACATGATTAATTTAAATAGACAAATAAAGAACCAAATGGTAAATCACAATTCCTTTGAAGTTTAGAGCTAAGTCTGCTGAATCAGTATTAAGCTGTTCCTGCATTTCAATTAACTCTTTGAGAAACCACTGCTTCATGGAGACCTTCGGTAATTACTGATGTGAATGAGTGGAATTCCAGAGGTGATGAAGACCTTTTAGTAAATTGATTTTGAGGCTCCAGCTAGACAGGCCACAGAAAAAAAGAAAAGGAGAATATATTCCTGGAAGTGTTGATAAGTAGCTTAATCTTCAAGGCTTTCTGGTTTTATTTTTAAAAGAAAACGATGAATAAGACTGTTTGTTCTCAGAGTTCTTTTGAGGAGCAGCTTCTGTAGTAGAAACAAATGTGCTAGTAGCTAAAAATAAAATCAGTGACCTCAGCAGTTCCTCTAGATGTAATCCTAAATCTGTGCTGGCCTGAGTCTTTTTGTTTGCAGATTTTTAGTTATATGAAGACTGCCTCTTCCTTATGCTGCCACCAGTGTAATGAAGCAAAGCTATCTGCAACTTCTTTTCTGTAGTGGATTAGGTTCATTTTGTCAAAGTTCTGGAGACACCTTACAACTGTGAACGATCTTGCTGATGGAGTACCAGAGCATATTTTATGGTGAGGCAAGGGTGCTTATCTCCTTCTATGAAATCAAGCGTGGATGAGCACAAGGTTCATGTCCCTTCCAGGGCACCTGAGTTTTATTGTTTCTATACATGCTAGTTGTGTACCGAAGCATTTACTAATATACTATATCACATACTGTTAATATTTTTATAGCACCTTTTGTCTTTCTTATTTCTATACCTTTCTAAAGTAAAAGGTGATAGAATTTCAGAACTTACAGTACAAATCTCTGGAAGTTCCTCAGGATGTAGATAACTGGGGTTTTCCAAACTTGGTTACTAAATTCTCAGATCTGGTATATATACACCAAATCTTGTATGTGTGTGTGAGAGGGGAACTTTCACAAATCAGTAATTCCAAGCAACAAGCATCCTTGGGAATATTATTCATACTTAGCTAAAGTTAGAATAGATTGGTTGCTCCTTCTGCGCTTTGATGTACTGCTGTAGATGGGGTTGCTGAAATCACCAGATAAATAAATTCATACTGTGTTTTGGCAGAAGGGCTTCCTTGGGCTCTAGGCCCAGTGCCACCAGTATTCACCTGTAGAACTCTTTGTTGTTCTGAGCCATACCATACTTGTCTGTACATAATCCCTTCCCTCCTCAGAACACTGACAGCTGTTAACGTGGGTGGCTGTGAGGGCTTCACCAAGAAGCCCACACACAGACCCGTAGGGTATCCTGCCTGCGGGATGCATACATCTCAAGTATTCTCAGACTCAAGGCTGTCCCTTTTGGTATTAAACACATACGTTTGGGCAACTAGGCTGAGTCCTTGATGTCAACTTCAGGGCAAGCTGAATTGCTTTCCAGCTTCCTCTGGATGGACCAGATTGCTACTGCCCTTCTCACACATGGGCAGCTGCAAGTACACACTTGGTACTACATGTCTGAATCCAGAGCTGGATCCTTCTTGCATCTTCACTTGCTTTAATGTGCACCATCTCCCTGGCTAGCTTTAGGTTTTTTGCTCTTGCTTACTCTTCTCCTTCTAGCCTTCTTTGGAGTGGCATTTTGTTTTGGAGAAAAAAACCTTTTATGTTGAAACTGTAATGCAAAAACCTACAAATTCAGTTTGCAATTCTTTTATGAAAAAGTTTTATCAGACATCCTCCAACAGTTTTAGTAAAAGCATAAAATACCGTTATGTTCTCCTGCTTTGTCAGTCAGTCAATATTCACTTGCTTCTTAAACATAGAAGCTGAAACTATTAATGGTGCGGTGAAAAGATAAAATTTGGGGTATTTTTTGAGAGAAAGCTATGGTTTGATTTATTTTGTAATTCATTAAAATGAACTGGTTATCTCAGTCTTCAATGAATTAAAGTGACTAAAATTTTTATCAGAACAGTTTATCAAGATCAGTGATAAACAATGTTATTAGACTTAATATTCCAACATCATTTGCTTTTCACACAGAAATTGATAGCAACCAGTAAGACATGGCTATTTAATAACATTGTGCTAAAGCTATAAACATTATATTTATAAAGTTGACATGTAATAAAAAAGGACAAAAAATCTTGGAACAAACAAACATTCCAGCCAGACTCAATCAATACTTAGTTTGGGCTCTTTATACTACAAAATTGTGAAAAAAATCATAACCTTTAAGTAAAAAAAGGAGGATTTTGAAAAAATGAAATGAGGAAATGGATAAAAATCTTTTATTTCTTTCACTTTCTGTCCTTTCTCTCTCCCACACACCTATCTCCCTGTCTAGAGTGACAGTGGAGACGGTCAAGAGAGGAGACAGGAAGATGAGAAAGTAAAACCTAGATTACTTCCAGAAAAGTAATGTTTCCAAACCTAAAATTTGTAAATCACTTTGAAGAAATGAAAGAAATGTATATTATGAGCCTGAAAACAAAAATTATCTCCTTCTTTTTGTGTGTGAGTTTTTACTTCAGTATTCTGATATGTTCCAGCTTCTACATGCTCGGATATCAGTTAATTATTGGCCCATTAAGTACCTCACACCATGGCCAGATTTGTTCTTTTATTGAGTAATCTATTAAATAACTGGAGAAAGTGCTGATGATGCAAATTAATTTTATTATCACCATAGCACTACCAATTCAGATCTTTTACCGGGAAGAAAAGAGCATGAGGAAATAGGAAGCATAACTTCCAGTTACTCACCAATCTTCCTGCCTCATTTCCCTCCAGGGTTCACAGAGCGCAGCCTGACGTACCCATCTGTTCCTAACTAAGGGTTTCAGGATCTGGCTTTCAGAGAAGGCTTTGGCTACAAGGCTAGAAACATCCTAAAGCTCTGACTCAAACCAGACTTGTGCTGCTCTCCCAAGAAAAGACTGAGTCCAGGAAGGGAAATTTGCCTCTTTCAGAGCTCACTGTTGCTTAAAGGTACCTGAAACATCACTGTCAAGCCATTGAAGTCTCTGTATTAGCAAGGACTGATCCACTGACCATGATAACACCTTTGAGCAGAGGCATCTATCTGGCCATGCAGCCACAACAACCTTCTACAACATAGGAACCGGAGAGCTGCAAAAGGCGATATCAAATGTAGGCAGAAGGTGAACACTCCTCATTCCTTTCCCAAAACAAACTGCGACCACAGTGCCCACTGGTACAGCACACTTCATTTTAGCAGGGCTCAGGCAAAAGCTCACAGACATATCAGTTCTCAGTAGCTCTGCCACATGCAGGACAATGGGGGGTTCTGGGAAAATTTGGTCAAGGACACAGATGAAAACATAGAAATCCATAAACTACATAATGTTCCTAATGTCTTTCAAATCTCATTAATATATTTGAAATTGGGTTTATATACAATTTGATTTCTTATGATCAATGTCAACATAAGCAATACCCAAACTGCAGTGGCTAAGATTTACCTTGAAATTAAAAATGTTCAGCTTTCCTTGAAAGTGTCTTTTCAGCAATACTAGGTATATATACCTATAGTTGCTATTTTTTACTTGATTTGTTTAATCACATATAACTAGAATGCAGTTTCAGACTCAGTTTACTGGGCTGGCTGGAAGCTGCACAGCTTTCCAGTGCATATGAAGACTTCCCAGATTTCATTTACCATTTAGATTAGATATCAGGAAGAAATTCTTCATGGAGAGGGTGGTGAGGCACTGGAACAGGTTGCCCAGAGAAGCTGTGGATGTCCCACCCCTGGAAGTGTTCAAGGCCAGGCTGGATGAGGCTTTGAGCAACCTGGTCTAGTGGAAGGTGTCCCTGCCCATGGCAGGGGGGTTGGAACTAGATGATCTTTAAGGTCCCTTCTAACCCAAACCATTCTATGATTCTATGATTTTCATACCCAAAGTCTGCTTTGTTGCCTATTTAGCTGGGTAGCTCTATGAAATAATCCCATTGATATATTCAGGCTAGAGTAAGGCAGCACACATTGACCTTCTTTCTCCCAGTACCTCTGAGCTGTTGTTATTATGTTAAAGATCTGTTGGTCGATAAAAAAAGCTTATTAAAGCGAGGCTTTCTAAATGGAAACAAGACAGACAGTGCAGTCCGTCCCCATCTCCAGTTTCACAGCAATATAAATATAATCTTCTCTCCTTCCTTTCTTCCCTCTCTTTTTGAAGTGACTTCAGTGTTTTCTGTTCATCCTCAGTTGAGGCTAGTATGAACCCCTGCTCAACTGATTTCATGCGTACGATACTAAAATGGGTCAATCCTACCTCACAGATCCTCTGCTGAAGTGATAGATTCTGCTGATATAATAAAATCTAACTTCTCAGGGATGATTGTGAAGGATGCGATTTCTTAGTTATTTTCTTTTTCTTCATTTTTAATTATTTTGCCTTTGAAAATAGGAAGAGATCTATTCTGGTTTACTATTCAAAAAAAGAATAAAAAACCTCTAAAAAATCAAAATCCTTGAAAAGTGAAAGCAATTGCCATTGTTGTTACCATGCAGTAGAGTACATAGCATTTTGAGATGAAATAAATGACCCAACTGAAGTTCACATTTATCTATTCATTTATTTCAATTCTGTTTAAGTAGATTATCTGACCTAAATAAACTATATAGGTTCATTGCATAACATAGGTATGATGAAAGAACAGGTTTATGAGAATATTTTCATTAATATATCAAGAGATTAAAAGGGACACAGCTAAGAAATAGAGTGTTCTAAAAAGCTTAGAAAAAGAGAAGATGATAGGGAAAAAAAGAGCTATTCAAGTAGATGGCAACAGGTCACATATTAAAACTTCAAAAGAGCCGGCCACAAGGGAAATTAAGAGAAACATTTCAGAGAGCATATGATTAAGATGTGGATAGAAGCACTGCAGTCAGCAGTGGAAGCTGTGCTCCTGCTTCTCATCTGACTTCTCACCAGCCTCTTTCCAACAGCAGTAGGTCATCATCAGACAAAAAAAGAAAATTTGACTGCAGTGGAGTCCTCTCATTCTGAAATGATGAGAAATTAAGGGGGTTTGGACACAAAGCATAAATTCCCATTTGTATTGCACAGTGCCTTAGCCAAATTCTCAACACCACTTTTAGAATTACGGATTTAAACCGCTACTTGTGGTTTCCCTGTGTTTCCCTGCTCAAGGGGGAAGGTTTTCCCATCCACAGTGGTAGCTGCAGGTTCTGGACCCAGGTACCTCCATCCAGCTGATCCCATGAACAATAGGGAGGCAGGGAGGAATATAACAGTTATTTGGCCAATGGCAAAGAAGAGCTGTAGAAAATCCCTGGAAGGGAATGAATGTATTCCCTCAGAGGAATCCTCAGAAAACTCAGGGCAATAGAAGAAAAAGGCTACAGTCCTGCCCTTGCAGGATGCCATTTATCCCAGGAAGGACAAGACCAGTGACAGTGGTTCTTTTGCTCAGTCTTTCTCTAATACTGAAAAACCTTTAACAGTGTATTTTTGATTCCTCTATGTTTAAAAACACTACCCTTAGATCAGATCCAGTCAATCTTGAGATCCAGTTGTGCCTTGGCTTCAGGATTATGCTTTTCTAAACAACATCAGTAAAAAAGCCCAACAATTAACACCAAATGAAAAATCCCCAAATATTTATATTTGCCCTCATATTAAAATATTTAAATTTATTCAAATGCTTTGAACTCCTGAGTCCATCAAGGAAGGGAGGCACCTAATAATGAAGTCAATGTTTATTCTCTAATGTAGTAGAGAAAGCAGTTTTACTTGCTGCTTTGAGTTGGCTAGGATTCTGCTGAAGTTTGGGCATCTGTTTGTCTTATTTTCTTCTTTTATTCTTTATCCTCCTTTCTCCCTGACTCTCCCTTCTGCAGCCAAGCCACTGATGTTAGTTTCTGAAGTCCTCCTGCCAGAAGCTTGTCCATCTGTTCAGCAATGTCTCCTTGTAGCAATGTTGACATTTTTTTTTTTTTTGCAGGTTTTTTTTTAATGGTTTTCATCGGAAATGTGCAATCTTTGAATCACAGCCCACTTCACATCAGAGTGAGAACTTGTTTGAGTAAAGCTCTGGAAGGCAGAGCCTCTTAATTTTGCATTAACAAGCACTTCAGTTTTATTTCAGCAGAGATGGGCAGTGGGAAAGCAGACCCGAGCCACCTCTTAGCTAACTGTATTTTTCACTTCCGGATGCATTAGAAAGGGAAAGGTTTACTTCAAAATACTTCTAAGAACAGAGAGAGCGAACTGCTGAAGTCAGTTAAATCAGGTTATTCAATACATTGCAATGGACTGACAGTGACTCATTTTTAAGCACAATGCTCTTATATTCTTCAGCTACAACCGTGCTGACTGAAGAAGTACCTTTTACAATGGAATACAGCAATAAATACAGCAGGCGAGTATAGACAACCTTGCTCTCCCTTCAACATGTGGTAAGCACATTATTTTTTTCCCTCCTACTTTCTTAGGATGCTCAGGAATTCATAGACTGTGGGACACATTTTCCTCCCACTATACTAATATAAATTAGAAGAACTCCAATTTTAACCTACCAATCTTCTGTGTCTGCATAAGTGGAACATCATAATGTCTACACCTTTTTCATCCTTTCTATTTCGCAGCTCATCATTTTTAACAAAAATTAGCCAATAGTAGCTAATATTATTTTATATATTTAGCACACACCATTACATAGCTCTTTCCACAAATCCTGCATCACGCTTCAGGAGGAATTTAAATACTAATGTGCAAGAAGTAAAAGCTATAGGTCAGTCTTAACTCAGAAGACATGCACTACCATCTAGTGGCAACAGCAGGAAGTCTTACAGCAGCTCATAACCACGCACGGTTTAAAATACAGGAACTGCTTATAGCACAATCAGTGCTCTATCAGTGCTCCTGATGTCACCTCGCAACAGTTAGTGCTGGTGACTGGAAGTGGGGTCTGCATTTTAATTATTTTTACTATTCTTTTGTGAAAAGTAATTGCAGTGTTTAAAAGGTTGAAAAGCTTTTAAGAAATATGAAAAAAACCCCGAAAACACTGATATATATTTAATAAGTCTAATTAGAAACAAGAATTATTGAGAAAGACTAAACAAAAAGGTATAAAACAAGATTCTATTGTACATATCTCAAAAATGTTTAAAATAACACCTGTAAAATCAACTCCGTTTGTTTCTGTAAGATTATAGGTCAACTAAATGTTTTCCCATATTTTGCAATAGTTACTGATGATAAATTTTGGGAACTTAGGAGACTGACTTATAAAAGGATATTTTAAGTTGTTTTCAGGATCTGAGAGTGGCTAAAGAAATTTTTCATTTCCTAATTCAGCCAGAAGTCCAAGGAGCAATGTTTATTTCCAGCTCTCCAGCAACTGTAATGTTGATTTGTCATTCTCTGCTTTATCAGAGGGGATGTTTGGCAGCAGGAACAGCAAAAAGGACCCTGGTTTGTATTCCAACCTGTTCGTCCTGCTGCCTGTAATGAGAAGCCATATTACTTATCTGATGTCCATGGCTGGAGACATCAGTTGAAGGTGTTGTGGAATTAATCTTGTCAATGTTTCTTAAAGAACCTCTCAGGATCTGATAAGTGCTGGTGTTTGATGAATAGCTTTGGCAGTTTGCACAATTCATTTTGTTGTATGGCTTATGAAAGTTAAAACTTCCATGTTGTAACCCATGAACAACAAGCCCTATACTGAGAACCAGATTAAATTAATTTATACAGATCATTTTACATATGGTCGTGAAATAAAGCTGTGTCTGCAGGGAGCTAATTAAGGTAGGGTGACCAGGCAGTAACTCCTTATTCTCTTTACAGTTGATTGAGAGAAATCTATGCTCCCCAGAAGGAAGGTGGAGGCAGAAATTTGTTTGACCTCAAGTAACTGCTCTGGGCTGAGATGAGTCATAGCCAGGAGTCTCCATTTTTCTGCACTGGTTAGAGAGGGACCAGACAGCTCAACTTAGAGAAGAGATTTGCCCAAAGGAAACACGCTGAGGACCTCAGAGATGAGAAAGTGATCAGTCACAGTTCAGATTGCAGATGTTGAGCGGAGACATCTCCTCACAGGTAGGATGTCTATTCAGGTAGTTTGACGGGAGCCCTACAGTCTGGCTGCACAAAAGCAGTGTGCAACTAGTGATGTAAGAGAGATGCTATTTAGGCAACAAGCCTCCCTCCTTAGAATTTGGACATGAGAAAGTACAAGTCCTGCTTGAGCTCGCTGGGTACCATTTGCGCATTTGTATAATAGAACTGCATATTGTCCAAGGAATGAGGCAGTTTATCCATTTTTGCAGGCAGGAAGCTCCAGAAATTAACTACAGAGGCTTAAAAGCAGCACAAAGATCTGGTTTTAAGCTACTTTTACTCTTTTTTGTCCTTGCAACAGCCATTCACAAAATAGTCAAGATTTCAAAGAACAAAATGTAGTAGTAACAACACAGAAAAATAGATGAAAACCAAATTAGATATAGAAATATTTCTCAAACCTAAGCCCTTGCTTCACAAATCACAAAGGGGATTAGAGACTGACTAGTGACTGTGACACAAAAGGCAGGAAAAGAAACTGGACATGTCCTTAGCCCCTACACAGATGATCATGGATGAATTTTATGAGCATATAGTAGAGAAATCAAAGCACCCCTGTTAGCACTCTAGCCCTGTAGGGAGGTTTATCACACCTACTTCAGAAGTCTATAAATTAGCTGTATATTCTAAATTAGTCCCCCATGATTTTTCTTTAGTCAGTGGAGAGGGATAGGTACCTTCAAAGATGACCAGCACCAATAGATACCTTTTGTTAAGGTATCTTAAAATAATCTTCTGTCCCCATCTCTCTCTCTTGCCTACAAAGACCCAGCACAAGTAGCTGTACTTGTATTTCCATGAGCAAACACTGCTGCAGGATGGGGTAGGTGCTCTGGCCGTTCTTGAACTACTGGCAACTTGTCTCTATCTCTCCACCTCCTTTCCTCTCTCCCCTATAGCTTATGTTTTTGGGCCATATGAGAAAATACCAGGGTTGGAGCTGTCAAAAAAAAAAAAAAAAAAAGAGACTATTTTCAAG
The DNA here is from genome assembly GCF_000690775.1 of Eurypyga helias. Lineage (NCBI taxonomy): Eukaryota > Metazoa > Chordata > Aves > Eurypygiformes > Eurypygidae > Eurypyga > Eurypyga helias. The sequence goes on from NW_010262408.1 coordinate 202,795, forward strand.
TTGAATCCTTTCTCTAAGCCAGATCACCATGGCCAATCTGTGCCAGCATCAGAGAGGAAGAAGAACAGAAATAAGGAGGAGTGACCAATTTCAGGAGACTTGCTAAGACCTTAATGCTCAGCAGAATATTCACAGATTCAGGATGGAAGGAGTTGGAAGGGACCTCTAGAGATCATCTAGTCCAACCTCCCTGCCAGAGCAGGATCACCTAGAGTAGATCACACAGGAACAAGTCCAGGCAGCTTTTGAAAGTCTCCAGAGAAGACTCCCCCACCTCTCTGGGCAGCCTGTTCCAGGGCTCTGTCACCCTCACAGGGAAGAATTGTTTCCTCATGTTCAGGTTGAACCTTCTGTGTTCCAGTTTATGGCCATTGCCCCTAGTCCTGTCACTGGACACCACTGAGAAGAGCCTGGCCCCATCTTCCTGACACCCACCCTTTAGATATCTATAAGCACTGATAAGATTCCCCCCTCTGCCTCCTCTTCTCCAAGCTAAACAGACCCAGCTCTCCCAGCTCTCTCAGCCTTTCCTCATATGGAAGGTGCTCCAGGCCTTTCACCATCTTAGTGGCCCTGTGCTGGACCCTCTCCAGTAGTTCCTTGTCCTTCTTGAGCTGAAGAGCCCAGAACTGGACACTACCTCAGCTGAGGCCTCACCAGCGCAGAGTGGAGGGGGAGAAGAATTTCCCTCGACCTGCTCGCCACACTCTTCTTAATGTATCCCAGGATGCCATTGGCCTTCTTGGCCGTGAGGGCCCACTGTTGGCTCATGGTCATCCTCTTGTCCACTAGGACTCCAAGGTCCTTTTCCCCAGAGCTGCCCTCCAAGAGAACAGCTCCCAACCTGTACTGATCCATGGGGCTGTTCTTCCCCAGATGCAGTACTTCACACTTGCCCTTATTTCATTTAATTAGATTTCTCCCCGCCCAGCTCTCCACCCCATTCAGGTCAGGCTGGATGGCAGCACGGCCTTCTGGCGGGGCAGCCACTCCTCCCAGTTTGGGATCGTGTCAGCAAACCTGCTGAGAGGACATTCTGTCCCTTCCTCCAGGTCATTGGTGAATATATTGAATAGGGTTGGACCCAGTACTGACCCCTGAGGGACGCCACAGAACTCCAGCTAGACTCTGCCCCATTGACCACAACTCTCTGAGCTCCTTCCTCCAGCCAGTTCCCAATCCACCTCACTGTCCAATGGTCCCGTCCATACTTCCTAAGCTTGTCTATGAGGATGCCATGGGAGACCGTGTCAAAAGTTTTGCTGAGGTCAGATAGACCACATCCACTACCTTCCCTTTGTCTGTCCATCTAGTGATGCCATCATAAAAAGCTATCAGATTGGTCAAGCATGACTCTCCCTTGTTGAATCCATACTGACTACTCATGATAAGTTTCCTTTGCTCAACATGCTTTGAGGTGGCACCAAGAACAAGGTGTTCTATCATCTATCAAGGGATGGAGGTGAGGCTGACTGGCCTATAGTTACCCGGGTCCTCCTTCTTGCCTTTTTTGAAGACCGGAGTGACATTGGCTTTGCTCCAGTCCTCAGGCACCTCTCCCATTCTCCAAGACTTTTCAAAGATTATGGAGAGTGGCCTAGCAATGACTTCTGCCAGCTCCCTCAGTACTCGCGAGTGCATCCTATCAGGGCCCATGGATTTGTGGATGTTCAGTTTGTTTAATTGATTTCTAACCCAATCCTTTTCAACTGAGGCAAAATCTTCCTTTTCCATTACTTCCTCTGTGGTTTTCAAGCTCTGGGACTCCTGAGGGCTGGTCTTAGCAGTAAAGACTGAGGCAAAGGTGGCATTCAGTAACTCCATCTTCTCCATATCCTCTGTCACCAGGGCACCCACTTCATTCAGCAGTGGGCCCACATTTCCTCTGGTCTTTTTTCCTTTAGTTGACTTGAAAAATACTTTCTTGTCCTTGACCTCACTTGCCAGGTTTAGTTCTAAGGAGGCCTTAGCTTTCCTTATCGCATCCCTACATCCTCTGACAACATTCTTGTATTCCTCCCAAGTGGTCAGCCCCTTCTACCATGTTCTATATACTTCCCTTTTCTGCTTAAGTTTCTTCATTAACTCCCTGCTTATCCATGCAAAGTGGAGCCTCGTAGTCACTACAGGGAATGTAACTGAAATTTTTAATGATTACTTACTACAAGATTTTTAGCAGGAGTATACTGTTTTATTTATGTCTGTGTGCAATGCCTGTCTTTCACGATGGGGTTCCTGGCTGAGAAACTCCAGTCATACTTGGCATATGCTAGCCTGATTGCTTAGAGTGCTGTTGGGAGGGGTTTGGTTATCACACTGAAGTGCACAGCAGTGCATACAGAACAGTCTACAACAGCAAAAATAAATAACAACAATATTGGATCTTTTGCAGATTGGTTTCAATACATGGTCAGTGAATTTATTCAGTCAGCCTACATTCATATCTTTATTTTACAAAAAATATTCAACAGTTAATCCTAAACATACCTCTAACCCTCAAAGTAACACAACATTTTTCAGGCTTTGGAAGGCAAGAATCACATATACCTCAAAGACCTCAAATGTTTATTGATCTTAAACTTAACAGTTCTGAGTATAAGGATTTAATTTGGAGTTTACTGAGGCCTAAATTTAATCTGTAGTGTATTTCACAGAAAATATTCTTTTAAACATCCACCATGTTATCTCTATTGTAATTAAAAGGATTTAGGATCAGTATTCTGTAAATATACAAACAAGCTGATGGGTAGGATTTTGTCTGATTTACAACATGCTATTACAATCCTGTGATTCTGAGTCATCTATGACATTCTGCAATTGATCCTGAGACAGAACTTCATAAAGGCTGTTAATGTTTGCACTCTTGAACAAATATTCTAAGATACTTGCAATCCCAAAATCTCATCTGCGCATTCCGGTGCAGTGTATACCGAGTAATTATGTCAACACTGTTGCATCCCATGTGAATTGCAAGGAGACTGTTTTCATTTATCTGGGTAGAAATAGGAGTTTGCAAAAATCAAAATTATCCAGAGAAGTTGAGGGCTATAACACAGTGCGAGGGTGCCAAGAAGCCCAAGGACTATGACATTTGCAGGCTTTTCAGTGCCACAGCAGTGTGTAGAGCCCAATGTGTGCTCAATCTGCCTATTTCCTTGAGACTTCAGCAACCCAGATATGAGATAACAGCAAATAACAGAAAGAAAGAAATGAAAAGGCAAAGTTGGGCTCCAAATACACCATAGCAAGTTTCATTTCAAATACTCAGAGTACTCCGAGGAAGCTGCTTTGGTGTTCTGGTGCAGCTGCCATGTATTTTGTTTGGAAGTAAACTCCTTTTGCAAATAACGTAGGGAAATGCTTTCTTCTGACATCTGCTTGACAAGTTTTGAGACAGATTATTGGCAATAGCTGGTAAGGCCTGTGTGCAGCTGAGGACAGAAGGCGGAAGGAACCTTTGGCTATTTTTTGAGGGTACTTTGAAAGGACCCAAACAACATGAAACAGAGATACAGGCTGTCTACCCCCATGGCTGGACATATAGCTACAGTGTCAGGAAAAAGATATTCATTGGCCTCTTTCCTCCCTTGCTCTGAATGAGGGGTCCCCAGCTTCTGTTTTCTTTTTATTCTGTAATTTCAGACAGAAACCCATAAATATGTGCCTCTCCAAGTAAACATTTACAGCTGCCACCAAAGGACAACAGGAGAGAAAAATATTCTGCTTCCAAATATGACTGTTACTAAACTAAACATGCGTAAGAGGGTAGGTCCCAAAAGACTGGTACCTTATGGCTTAGTCTCAAAGTAAGTCTCATTAAATACAAAGGGTGTTAAAGCCTATTGGATGTCTATTAGTTTATTAGAAGGAAGGTGGGCTTACAAGCAAGTAACCATGGAGAGTATTGAAAACATAAAATGTGTACAGTAATCCTGGTTTACTTCATCATCTATATGGCCATTATTTAGATAAGACAGAGTTCAGAGGCATTTTCAGGATCCCAGCTGTAAGGGCTTGGCTCACTTCCCTATGATGTGAGCAAGCCAGAGTCAGTCTGAGTGAGAGCTTGAAGACCCATATGCTACAGCTGCCTCCTTGAAAACTGGTGGATGAAGGGATTTGGGGTTTCTTTTTTCCTTCTGGGAGACAGGATTTAGTGTGCACTGACAAAGAGTGCACAACAGTTACAACAGTTTGGGACTGGTGCTTCCTCATTCAGAAGGAGCGGCTAGATCCCAAATATTTTCTGCTTTGCCTATTTACAGCAATCCTGTGATGCCTCTAGTAATTGCAGAGTGAACTGGGAACTGTAGATGTGGTGACTGGAACAGTGTGGTACAGATGAGCAAACAGGCCATATAATGTCTAACTTTTGTCGCAGCTTGAGACTTTCAATGCCCAAATAAATTCTTGGTCTTCTGTCTGCTTTTCCTTATGCAGCATAATCCAGTCTTTCTTAGTATTCTCTGCTGCTCAGCATTTTAAATTGGCTTTTCATAAAACTTGCATGCTAAGAATTCATAGGCAATTCTACTCTTGAAAAATTATTCCTTTTAAAGCACAGAGGGCAAAGGCAACTTTTGCCAAGGTTGCTGGCTGGTAGAAAGATGGCCATTAAAATAAAGCAATCCTGCTGTAAACCTGCTTTTTAAACTAAAAACAATTATTTAAAACTACTAATCTTACTGAAGTTGTAAGTTTGGTGACTGAGGTCTAAAGTAGGAAAAAAATAAGGATAATCAGAGCTTAAGAAGGACCCAAGTCCAGAGTGACAGCATATAGCAGAGATAGAGAGGAATTAATGGAAGAAACTAATAAGCAGGCCTGAGCATCTTGTTTACCTTCCTATTTTGCTACAATTGAAGACATCTACAGTTATTAGACCACCGTGCCATAAAGCTGGGAGAGCAGAGACATGGAAATTCTAAGCACGCGCGGTGTCCGAGTGAGCAGCCCAACGTTACGCAGGAGTTGAAGGGTGCAGACTCCTGAGTAGCTCCTGGGAGGCTGAGGATGGAGGGGTGGTGAGGGGGGGTGACTGAGCCCCAGGACGTGATACTTGAGCACAATGTCTATGAGGGAAGTTTATCACCAACTATCTCAGGAGCCCCTCACCTAAAAGAGGAGGATGTTATTATTGCAGAACTTTGGGGATATGAGAGTTCTCACATTTCTAAAAATGGAGTTTCTCCTGGGATCCTGCTAGCAGGGAATGAGTTTAAGTGCTCCTGAAGCAAGCATGGTGCTTTCTGCCCTGAAGGGAAAGAAAACTTTTCCTGCTCGCTTGCATAGACTTCTCTAAGTCTTCTCACAATCAGGCAGATTGTTTCTCTCACTGATCCTTTCTCTCTTTGCACAGTTTCTCATCTCCTCCATCCAGACAGGTTTGAGATAGGCCAAGCTGGTTACTGCTCTTCTGGAGAACATGGAGCACCAATTTTGTTTCATTTTAGATCAACAGATGATCTATGTGTAAGAAAAAGTGACTGGCACTGAATTTTGTTCCCCCATCACTTCATTCTTATTGTGTGCTTGCAAAGGGGGCAGGCAAGATGCACACATCTTTGGTGACATTTATAGGTGTCATATACATAGGGTCATAGCTAAACTTTTCTTCTCTTTCTGGGTAGAGAGCACCATTGTATACCTTTATGCAATTCAGGCTGTTTCCTAATCATGAATGTAATTATTAATTAGTTATGAAATCTGTTTGTAACCTTATATAGGAAGAGATTTACCAGGGAAAATTTAGGGACTTTATTTGCCTGTTACTGCTGGCTGGATCAGTACATATTTTTGCACAAAATGATGAGGCAGTAGATGCAAAACACTTTTTATTCCTCTATCTTTTATCTTTCATATTTTATACAAGAATGTGTATTTTGTTCTCTTCTAAGACACCCTTGTTGGTTTCCTAACTTTTTGCCATATGGTTTTCCAAACTTACAACCTACAGAGATAAATGTTCATTTCATAACTTGGAATTCATATCAAATACTCCACATAAATACTAAAAAAAAAAAAAAAAGAAAAAAGCTGCTCTGCATATTTCAGAACAGAACATAAAAGAAAATTGTAATACTAATGCAAAATAAGAAGTATAATGTTTAATTCAAGGCTGTATAATCAATGGGCATTTTATAGCTGAGATTTCATTCCATTTGTGCAGACAATGAATGTTTGTGAAACTGTCGCTAGACTTGACAATGTGGTCATTTTAACAGCAGAGGTAATTAGAGAAAAGAGTTAAAATACTGAGAACAAATACTGTTACGAAAAATCCCACTCACTACTGTAGTTAATGAGAAGCCAAGACTACTAAATGGCACTGCAGAGGTGTTGTGCAATCATAGAATTAATTTTTAACAAATTATTCCTGCTAGACACTGTATTTTAAGACAGAAAACATGAAGTGTTAAGTCAGGAGCAGTTCAGGATTCCTTTGAGGACCACTTTTCACTGCATGCAACCTGAGGTTCAAGATCCATTAAAAGATGAGAGCTACAATGGAAATATTTAATTTCCCTTTTGAACAATCTTAAACATGACAGACAATCTGTCTTAAATTCTTGAAGAAAAGGACAGTCAGTTTTCTCTACCCTGTGAGACCATAATCAAGAGAAGGCATTCTACAAACAAATCACTGGAAAAGTCCATAGGTATGTAGAGATACATAGACATTTCCAGTCTGTAGCCTACAGGGATGGCTGAAATACTATCCCTATCTGCAAGACTCACAAGAAAAATAAATTTATCAAGAAATACTAGTGATGCAAGATGAATGTAGTGACCTAAGTTCAAAGGATTTCTATGGTTGTATCCGCTTCTAAATAATTGATTTTCAAAGGTTCATTTGATCAAATTTGGATAGAAAATAGAAAATCACTTAGAGTCTTGAAGTTATAATAATTGTATATTTAAGACAATCTTAGACTCAAGTTATATTTCAAATATAAGCATATAACTTCAGCAATGAAATAGATTGCTTATATTGTTAACAGGTAGTCAGGAGAGACTGCATAGCTCCAGGCATAAGGGTAAAGGGCATGGGGACCCAGGTGGGGTTTCCTTGGGCTCGCTCGTGAAGGGAAAATGTGTGTGAAGGAGCAGATGGTTCTGCAAATCAATGCCTAGTTGTGCAACTAGTGTCATCAACAGGGGATTGGCTTTTCAAACCACAGAATCATTCTTGAGGATTGAGGACCACTAAACAAGTAGGGCAATAGAGTGTTTGACAAGAGGCTGGCCAACCTGGTGAGGCAAGCTTTAAACTGGAAATTATCAGGGATGAAAATAACAACCCATGGTGAAGGGAGGTAGCAGTGAACAGGGGTGAAAAGCAACGGGTTCAGTGTGGTGGGAACAGTAGACACCTCAGAATCAATAAAAAGAGTAAAGGGACATCAACTTTAAGGGTGTAAAAAGACCTGCAACCTGAGGAAGAAGTAGGAGGAACTAGAGCTCTGTATGGAGTCAGAAGAACACATTGCTGGAATAATTGAGACATGCTGGGACAGCTTAGATAACTGTAAGGAGCAATGGGATGGATGCAAGCTCTTCAGGAAAGACAATCAGAGAAGACGAGTAGGAGGGGTTTCCCTCTGGGTGAAGGAGCTGTTTGGATGTATGGAGGTCTCCTATGGGAAGGACATCTGACTAGGGGAGAGTCTGTGGGTCAGGAACAGTGGAGAGGCTGGTGAGAAATCATGGGTTGTTGTTACAGACACCCTGATCAGGGTGAAGAAGTGAACAGAGATTTCTTTAAATAACTCAAGGATGTCTCTGGTCACAGACCCTGGTTGTCATGGGGGACTTGAACCCCTGCCATGGTTTAATCCCAGCCAGCAACTAAGCACCACATGGCCACTTGTTAACTCTACCCACAGTGGGATGGGGGAGATAATCAGAAGAGTAAAAGTGAGAAAATTCACAAGTTGAGATAAAGACAGTTTAATTAGTAAAGCAAAAGCTGTGCGTGCAAGCAAAACAGAACAAGGAATTCATTCACCACTTCCCCTCGGCAGACAGGTATTCAGCCATCTCCAGGAAAGCAGGGCTCCATCATGCATAATGGTTAACTGGGGAGACAAACACCATCACTATGAATGTCTCTCCCTTCCTTCTTCTTCTTCCCCCAGCTTTATAGGCTGAGCATGATGATGCCATATGGTTTGGAATATGCTTTTGGTCAGTTGGGATCAGCTGTCCCAGCTGTGGTCCCCTCCCAACTTCCTGTGCACCCCCAGCCTAGTCACTAGTGGGGTGGTGTGAGGAGCTGAAAAGGCCTTGACTCTGTAAGCACTGCTCAGCAGTAACAAAACCATCCCTGTGTTATCAACACTGTTTTCAGCACAAATCCAAAACACATCCCCATGCTAGCTACTGAGAAGAAAATAACTCTATTCCAGCCAAAATCAGCACAACCTACAACATCTGCTGGATGGGACACAACCAGTCGAGATTTATGATGGTTCTCAGGGGTAACTTCTCAATACAGGTACTGTATACAACAACCAGGGATCATGCACAGCTGGATCTTCTAATCACAGGAAGAACTGTTTGGCATTATCCAGATGTGTTAGTAGCAAACATGAAATCATGCAGTTCAAGATCCTGTGGGCAGTGAGGAAAGACAGTACCAGCGTGCAGACCCTGGACATGAGGAAAACTGTCTTCGGCTTACCTAGGGAACTATCAGGTAAAATCCCATGGGGGGCATCCCTGAAGGGTAAAGGAGTTCAGGAAACTGACAGGTCTTTAAGGACATCACCCTCCAACCCAATACAAAAGAAAAATAGTAGACACATCAGAACACTGTCTTGGCTGACCTGGGAACATGTGATGGAGCTTCAGTGCAAAAAGGCAGCCTATGGAGGTGGAAGAAACATAGCCCAGGAATGCATGGATGGTGGTGGGAAAACCTAAGCTCAGCTGGAATTGAGACTTGAAAGAGATATCAAGGGGAATAAGGAAGAGGTCTTCCTGCTACATTAGTAGTACAAGGCTGAACAAAGGAAGTGTGGGACTGTTGATGAATGGGAAGGTGATTAGTGAGAGAAGACATGGGTAAGGCTGAGGGATTTGGTGCTTTCTCTGCTTCAGTCTTCACTGGCAAGGTCTCCCAGGCATCCGTGCTCAGTCAAAATCTTCAAGAACCATCAAGCAGTAGCACAGATTGCACAGAGGGACTGTTTCAATCTCCATTCTGAGTGGGTTTCAAGACCTGACTAGACAAAGCCCTGAGCAACGTGGTCTGATCCCATATCTCACCCTCCTTGAGATTTCCTGAGGTTTCTTCCCACTTAAATTATCGTATCTAATCCTGTAATTTGTTGAAAAAACAACTTGCACAGATGGATCATTAAAGTCAGTTCAGAAATATCTCAGTTGACTCAGCCAAACCAAATACCATCTGTTTAAAAAAGAGGTGAAACTCACAGAAATAAGGGTCATGGTTTCAGTTTTCTATACCCCAACAACCTATTTCAAATCCACAGTGAAACTCACTGGTCAATTGGTATGTGTTTTGACAGATGTCGAAGGAAGAAACTATTGTTTAATATTTTATAGGCGTCACAAAATAATTAATTTGAAGAAAAATAAAGTAAACATCCTTACTGGGAACTTCTACAAATCTGCATTAATCTTACCAAAGTTAAAATCAGTTAAATAAATAAGTATATTTGTATGAGGCTATTAATAAAGTCAGGTCTAACTTCAACTTTATAAATGCAATTCTTCAGGTTTTGGGAGAGATAAGAGATAAGAAAAGTTGACAACAAATCCTCTTTAGGATTCATACTTGTAAACATGAGTTAAAATACTTTTCTGAAGATCTTTTTGATCTTTTAATTTGCATTGTGTTCAGGAATTTGATAAAATACAGTGTAGCCTGTATCAATTCATACCAATACTACACTATATCTTCTTCCCCTCTGAATTTTATCGTAGGTTTTTGCAGAACGCTTTGCCACTTTAGATGGATTTTTATGGGAGCTGATAAGCAGTCACTTGCTTTCATTTGGAAAACCTAGAGTCATAGAATCGTAGAATCACAGAATGGTTTGGGTTGGAAGGGACCTTAAAGATTATCTAGTTCCAACTCCCCTGCCATGGGCAGGGACACCTTCCACCAGACCAGGTTGCTCAAAGCCTCATCCAGCCTGGCCTTGAAGACAGCCAGGGATACAGAATCGGCCTGTCTTTAACGCCATGCTGTGAATGAATAACCAGGCAAACAAAACTGGGGACTGAATGTTTGTGTGTAGTTCAGTCCTCACTCACCAGACTGTCCTCACTCACCAGATGGCCCCGACACACCTGAGTTCACAGGTTAAGACTGCAACTGCTATCATCTTTACACAGTGCTTTCTGACTTCTCATCATTTCACACACTGGTGCCAGTGACTAAGAAAACCCAGAAAAGGCTGTTTTCTTGGGAAGAAGTGTCCATAATTTTCTTAGCATCTTAGGTCTTGAATGGTTTTCCTTTCTATATGGTTCTTTTTTTAGCCATCACCATACTGTTCTTGGGAAGGTATAATTTCACCAGCAATACTTCGCTAGCTCTCTCCAGTAAGACAAGAGACATTATAGTAAGAGGAAAGGTCACTGGAGTTTTGGCATATATTTCAGAGGTTTAATAGGAAAAAAAATGTTTGTCAAACTATTCAGGAAATATGTTCCTTCCTTTCGATCCTACAAGCAGAAAACATCAAAACAAAACTACATAGACCAAAATAATACACCTTCATTTTTCTCAGTTTCATTCTGTGGCTTGTTGATAAAACACAGCTGTTTCTGAGATGCTGAACAAAAGACAGCTTTGTTATAACTAAATATAACCCAGATGGGAGTGTCTCCATGCACAAAATCCCACACAGTGCATGGCTTTGCAAGGCCATCTTTTAGAGATGCTGTTATTTCAGAAGGGTTTACCACTGGGGTGTACAGCAGCTCCCTACCTCCCTCAGAATTAGGTGCAATGCATCACTGTACCAATGCACCTATGGTCTTCTTCCTGCAGCCCAATGAGTCTCGAAATGTTACACGTGGCAGGGGATTCTGCTTGGCTATAGTACAGCGTGAGGTCCGCTATCTACTCTGAAAATCATGACAGAATAAAACTTTGAAAGATGCTGTGTAATTAAAAACTTCATCGGGGCTAAAAGACTAATTATTGTGATGTTTCACAAAATAACACAGATCTCCAACATCTAGAAAACTTTCCAAACCAGACAATACTTAAAATAAATGAGTTGGCTAACTCATCCCAACAAACTTTCTATTTACACTGAACACGTAGCTACTTCTCTAGAAAATTACTGTATGCCTTATAGGAAGAATTGTCTGTCTGAACAACATACAGTTCACAGCACTGTAAGAAGATGCAAGTAGTGATAGGACAAGGGATAATGGGTATAAATTGAAATCAGGGAGGTTTAGATTAGATGTCAGGAAGAAATTCTTCACAGAGAGGGTAGTGAGGCACTGGAACAGGTTGCCCAGAGAAGCTGTGGATGCCCCAACCCTGGATGTCGTCAAGGCCAGGCTGGATGTGGCTCTGAGCAACCTGGTCTAGTGCAAGGTGTCCCTGCCCATGGCAGGGGGGTTGGAACTAGATGATCTTTAAGGTCCCTTCCACCCCTAACCGTTCTATGATTCTATGATTCTATGAAGTTTGAGAGGTAAAAAACATACAAACCATAAAAGCAGAGCCCACCACTAGGTGGCAAAATGGTGTTTTCAATGTAATAACACGGGGCACCAGGTTCACTGACGCTGTTTTTAGAAACCTTGCCTGCCGAAACAGGGATGGTTAGAAATAAATAGTGCATTGTAATGTGGCAGCGTGTTTCCATTTGCTGGAAAAACACTGTCGGTCCGTAGCCTTACTTCACACTGCTACAGATAAGATTTCTCTTACTGCGTAGCTGGTCTTTGGCAGGAGTCAGTAGCCAATATCTGCTCATTTGAATGCCCAGGTTTCCAGTTTTCTTTCCATCTGAGAGCATAACTAGTTTGATGAGACAGCTGGTACTAATCACTCGCAGCCATAGGTTTGCAGACTACAAACCTCTCTTAGGCTTGTCTTGCACAGCATAAAATAGGAACCACTCTGACCTCAGAAGAATTATACATAGGAGATAGGTGAGATGGAGAGAGAAGAGTCAGATTATGTTTGTAGGTAGAACCTAGGAAACATTTTAAAGATGCTGTGGGGAAAAAAAGAAAAAAAGTTTTCTTCTTACCAGATAGATAATGCTGATTTCCTCTACAAACTGGGATGGCATGTGGAGCTTTGAGCTGCTAAGCAGCCTCCCCTCTGTGGGCTCTGAAGCATCCAGCACTCCACAGAAACAGGTTTGTAACATGCAAGCAGTGCAAACACTCCGCTGCAGGAAAGTGATAAAGCAACTGCAGTTAATAGCTAATCTGAAACTCCAATGAAAGAAGGCATTGTTGGACATCCTTGAATACTGTTAAGGCCGTGGGATTTACCACTGCTTATTACTCCTTCCTCTTGGCTTCCAGTTGCTGTGATGATGGGATAAGTTTTTCTTTGCAGACTGTCATCCAGCCAATACCAGTATAGAATCAGAGAATCATAGAATAGTTTGTGTTGGAAGGGACCTTAAAGATCATCTAGTTCCAACCCCCCTGCCATGGGCAGGGACAGCCTTCACTAGACCAGGATGCGCAAAGCTTCATCCAGCCTGTCCTTGAAGACATCCAGGGATGGGGCATCCACAACCTTACTGGGCAACCTGTTCCAGTGCTTTGCCACCCTCTCCGTAAAGAATGTCTTCCTGATATCTAATCTAAATCTCCCTGCTTTCAATTTAAACCCATTACCCCTTGTTCTGTCACTACAGGCCCTTGTAAAAAGTGTCCTCCCAGCTTTCTCGTCATCCCCCTTCAGGTACTGGAAGGTGCTATGAGGTTCTCCTTGGAGCCTTCTCTTCTCCAGGCTGAACAAGCCCAATTCTCTCAGTCTTCCATCATAGCAGACGTGCTCCAGCCCCCTGATCATTTTCATGGTCTCCTCTGGACTCGCTCCAACCAGTCGATATCCTTCTTATGTTGGGGGGCTCCAGAGCTGGATGCAGTACTGCAGGCGGTGTCTCACGAGAGTGGAGTGGGAGAATGTACTCATCTATTCCTTTGCAGCATGCCTTGTCCACTGCAATTCTTCTGCTTTGTTCTTCTCAGCCTTTATTGCTCTTGAATCTCTCATTTATCTATTCCACAAACTAAATTTGCCCTTATAAACTTGCCTTAGCTACAGAGAACTTTGCTTTCTAAAGAATTACCAGAATTTAACAGACCTATAGAATGCAGAATAACCTGCAAAGGGAAAACTGTACTAAAACTGTTGCAAATCAAACAAAAGCCAAGAACAGCTTGCTTTGCATATGAACCCTTTTTTATTCCCCAAGAAGTTAATATTTAAAGAAAACAGCAGGATTTGAGTTTGCTCCCATCTGCGGGATGTTCCCTGCCTGTCAGCGAGATCACGGGCGTGCTGCAGCTGGTACTAACCAGGCCCAGTCCAAATGCCACTTCAGTCTCAGGCAGCAAAAACCCTCTGACATCTTGTCTAAATGAATTCCATTCTGCTCTATCTTGTCCAATCAACATGGTGTGCTCAAATGAGAAAACAAAATTAAGAGTATGCTTTAAATATGCTGTGGTCCCAGTGGGCATCCCAGAAGAAGCACCCTCAGCTCTGCACCGCAGCCTTCTCAGAGACTTCCTATCAGCCCCATGTACACACATCCCACCTGTGTTTCATGAAGTCATGAAATTAGGTCATTAATAGGGGGACAAGTGTAAATGTTGAAAATCAGGAATATGAAATCCAGGTGAACTGGCTGGATAATGGAAAAAGACTCCAAACCTGCAAATATTTCTTCTTTACCTACTGATCCAAATTCGTTATTGAAAAATCGTCATTTTGCAAATTCTCACCAAGATAGAGTAATTATATTGTTGGCTGACATCTGTGACTTTGGTGTATACTATGAATCTCTTGTAATAAACTTTTTAATTAATATTTGACTATACAATTACAGTCTTCAGAGGAAAATTCACTTTCTATTTACAATAGAAAATGGTAAATAGTTGCTGTTTTAGAATGGGGACTGTATTTTGGACTGAGGTTGTACATTCTGTTACTGAACAGCAGCTATAATACACTGTCCTCATTTTAATTTGAGGTAGAGCCTCATTTACAGACCATTTTGAAGAAAATCTCAATGAATACAAAGGTAACACTCAACAATTTTTAGTTTGTTTGGGGTTTTTAATTTTTTTTATTATTATTTATTTCTGGATTTAACTCTAAAGCTTAAATATACATTTTTACAGCAGAGAAGCAAGACACATGTTTCATCTACTTTTAAAGAAAACTCAAGAGGACAGGACAGAGATGAGGAACATTCAGTTTCTGGTTTGATAAATGCACACCATTTCTGCAGAAATAAAAACAGTATTATAGAGTTCATGTTTCAAATTCAATATACATCCAAAATTCTTTCCAGGAAGACAAAGAGAGTTTACGTGATTGTAGCATGGTAGGTAAATTATTTTCAGCATACCTGCCACACTTGCCAGTATGTTTCTGTTTTTGGGAAAACAACCCAAACATTGATAAAACTTAACTAGCCTCAGGCAAGCTGTGTCCCAGGAATAGAGGAACTGGTGTTATTTATGGAGTACTCACATTACAGAAAATCAAGGGAATGAGGGTGCAGTAAAGACTGCAGTGACAGATGCAGAGCTAAATCAGTCAATATTATTGTACATAATTAGGCTAAAAAGTCACATTGGTAATCTAGTAGAAAGCCCTCTTAATTAGGACATGCTAATGAAGAGTCTGTTCTCCCCTGAGTGGGCATACTGAATAAAATACTACTTTTTAAAAATGTCTGGAATATAAAAACATAAATGCAACAAAATACTGACCTTCCTTAAAATAATACTTATATCTTACTATTTAGTTTGATCCTTTCTTTTTCTTCCAATCACAATCAGGCCGTATCTTTATAAAGCCTAGAGACTGAAAATGCAGGTTTCATTCTTATTTAGCGTCTGGCCTAACATCAGCTGACCTCTTGGCACCAGAAGAACATACGTGCAATTTGCTGAAGTTTTGTTAATAAGAGAAAACAGCGGTTGTGATACACTCTGGGTCCTTCACTGTCTGATATAATGCATCATGGTAATCACTGGGTGATTTTCTTAGAAGCTGACTGAGTTTTAGCCCTCTGTCAGAGCAGGTCTACAGAACCCCAATATGATTTATCTGCCAGTGGGCACTGGAGCCACAGAGGTGACCAGGTCCAACTCTTGCTGTCAAAACTGGAGCTGTCAGGCTGAGAGCAACCATATGCAGTTTTGAGCAAAACCAATTAGTACAGAGCTGGTCAAAGAGAGTAAGAAAGAATCCTAAAGTCACAAATCCAGTAAGCACCAAAGCTGAGACCCAGGAATAACTAGTTCACAGCAGCTTAAAAGCTTCCCCTTCAGCTGTACGGCATTTTGTGTGTGCCATAATGCGTCTCACTTTGGTGCAGTAGTGGACAACTTGGTTGCCCAACAGCACAGCAGATAGCACAGACTTGCCATGCTGTCTGAAAGTGATTCATAGTCTGAATTATCACAACAAATCATTTTAATAGATATACTCATGTTTGTAACTAAATGCATATAGCTAATGTAACACTGCATGTGATGACAAAATATTGGCCCTTAGTGTTTTATTAAACAGTTGAATGCTTTCAAAAATTGAAATGTCAGAATATGTGATATTGCACCATTTCATAGTTATTTTGGAGTGAGAATTCCAGCAGAGGTTAATATTTATTAATTTAAAATAAGTCAAATTTATCCTTTGAGATATCACAGCCACAGAATTTCTTACAAAACTGATAGAAATCATAAGCTATGGCAGCTGTCAGTTTGTCCCAAACAGCAAGGTCACATGGAAAACCTTTTGCTGATCATGTTAGTTTACTGTCAACCCAACACACCTTGTCCACATAGTTTTTGTAAAGGTGCTTGGGCTGCAGCCTGTTACATTGCAATGTTTGGACTCCTCATCTTTGTGACTGAAGGGGACCATTATCAAAAGAATAGGTGTTAACTCAGATGCTTGGGATGAAAACTATCAGGAGGGTCTGATCTATTTGCACACTTCTATACCAATTAGAATTGTTTTGAGCAAATGGGCTTTGTTATAGATCTTGTCAAACATGATTTGTTTGACCAAATTATGTTACGTTTACAGAGGAAGTCAATGACCTATACGTAGAATGCATGAGAAAGGGAAGTCTAGCAGCCTTGAATTTTCCATTCTACTGTTGGTAGCATTCCAGACTAGGCATCTCTCACATTTTTGGTATAATCATACCAACCTGATGCAAACTTCACAACAGCCACAGCCTGATGCACTGGGCATCCTGAATTTATTTCCGTAGTTTGCTCGTGGAGCTGACAGCCCCTGAAATCACAGACCTATGCATTTCATACATACATACAGGCTTTCATACAATCGCCAGAAGCCTGACCCTTGGCCAACCCGCAGGTGCAGTCTGCACATTGCCACAGTTCTGGCGCAGACCTAGAGAGTTCACACAGCCTCATCTGGGAAGTCTAAGGATTCAGTCAAGCCTCCTGCCCTGAGCCCTGACAGCTAGGCCATTCTTAGAGGATACATGAAAACACAGGATTGAGTCAGCCACTCCAGTTGTATTAATAGTTTTCATGCTGTTTCAGATGAGCAGTGAGGTGCAATCAGCACTCCATTCATTTCTCTGAGAACTCCTTTTTCTCCCTGTGGGGTCACAAGCTTGAACAATGCAGTCACAACAAAATAAAGACTATGTTCTTAATTTAAAAGAAGCATCTATATATGCTTCGTGTAAGCATTTAACTCACAGAAGAAATACAACATTTTCCAGACTGCAAAGCTGAAACATTTCTTTGGGCATGCTGTCAAGATCATCTATTTGAACTAGTGTCAGCCACTCTTAGAAGCTACACAATACGCCAGTTGTTTCCATTCAACAGTTTACTGTGTACTATAAATAAGAATGCACAGAAAGAAGAAAAGAGGCAATTGTGTTTCATCTTGCACAGTTAAATGCAGTGAATTATTTCTGTTTTCGGATTTCTCTTTACAATTTGTACATTCTGTAATATTTTTTTCAAAACTTTCCATCAAAATACATAGACCCAGAATCACAGTTGGCATAAATCAGTATTGCTGTACTTACACGAGTGGAATTCTGTTTATTTGTACAGCTGACAATTTGCTTGCAGAGTTAATGCGACTAGACATTGGTAGCCATAGCTCAATGTCATTAAAATATTCTAGAACATTACCAGTGCATATAAATGAAACTACAAAACACTGTGACATGAGGTAATTTTCTTTTTTTTTTTCCCTCAGCGGTAACACAAGAATTTCAATACACAAGGTAATGTCTCCACTTCTGAGGTGTACTATGGCATTTTGTAATAAACCTTCACTACGCTACAAACTCATTTACAATACTTTACTAAAATGATACGCAGATCTATTGTTTTACTAATTCTATGGTTTTACTTGTTAGCTTCTGTGCAGTCCTATATTTCAGCTTCCCTCACTGAAGTACTTTTTCCTGTTACTCAGGTTAGGTGGGATTCACAAAGCTCTTACCATCTGAAAAGTGGTGTAACCACTACATACATACTACCTAGTCATAGAGGTTTCCTTTGTAATCAGTGTGGAGAGACTGATAAACCCAGGGATGACTCATCTAATCCCAAAATGGTTGAATACAATAGGAGACAAACTGTCTCTCAGAAGTTTGTATCTCTCCCCTTGCTTATATGGAGGTAACACTGACTAGATAAATTGCTTAGATTAGATACCTAATTTCTAGATAGCTAAAATGAGAATTAAAATAAAATCTGAATCAGTATTTGCTGATCTACCTTTAACCTCTGTGGCAGTACAGATGTCAGCATGCACTGCAAACCTCTTCTTGGTGAAGAGAAGGTTAACCCATGGTTGGCTCCACGGTGTTCTCTCTGAACTCCTGTGGTATCAAGAACAGGGCAAGTAACTCCCCACTAGGCATGTGCTGCTGCAGCGTCCAGTGGGGCACCCGGGAGTAGAGGTCAGAAAGATGGGAAGTTTAGGCTGAGATAGATAGGTCATAGTCAGAGAATAGTGGTAGTACTATTGCACAACAGGGTTCACTGAACTGTGTGCATATAGCTTACAGTCCTAGGGGAGTTTGAGGATTCTTTATATTTCTCTACATACAGAAATCTACAGTGCCTGTTCATGTCCCCTACGTGTTAATATGTTGTAAAAGAAACTTTGAGTAATAGATCCTCTTGATACCTTTTGCATTAAAATGAAGATGCGTTAACAGCAAGAGTCCAGGCTTCTCAGTTATGATCCCTTCTATTTCTTTCTTCATAACCTAGCACACCCACTTGCTCCCTTCCAGCCATTATGACAGCAATTAAAGTGAATAGCTCACGAGTTTCTCTAGTAAACAGTATTTGTTGGATCTAGTCATGTCAGTGTATGACCGCCCTGAGCAGTCACTATGTTTTGTTTGCAGTAGGTTATTGCATCTCCAATAGGAGAAGCAAAAGTTGATGTGTGTCAGCTTCTCAACCACTACAGTTCACTGCCAGCCATGTTTGATTGGGATACTAGGTGACAACAGGGAGAAAAATGAGCTGAAAACAATCTTCTTACCAAAGCGATTTCTTGACTAAAACCTGCACATTCTGTCAGTTGACTTTGCAAATTGTTAAAAAGATTTGTATCATCCTCGTTCCTGAGTAATGAGGAACTCAGAACTCTAAGAACTCAGGGTATATTCTAATAAAAAAGAAAAAAATCAATTCTTTCAAATAACACCAAAAAATTAATAAAGTTGTCATGCTGATTAGTTACAGTTTGGGTGAATAACTGAGACAGAAGAGATGTGTAGAATTTGAGGCTCTACCAGAAGAAAAACAAACTCAAAAAGCCTTCAACCCTTTTATCCTCCCCCTTCCCCCCACCCCTGCCAAGAAGACCCTTCTCCTTTCTCGGGATGTGAGACATGGCCAGTGACAGAACTGGAACCAGGTCATGAATCTGAGGAAAGGCAGCATAAAACTGTACAAGTTAATGATTAAAAGCCATCTGACTGAAATAAGAAAATTGACTAAAGTATTTATAATCTGACTTTGCAGTAAAGGATGTGAAGCCAGACCAGGTAGGTAGAAAGACTACTGGAAGGTAATTATTGCAGTCAGTTTTCCTTTCCCACCATTAAAATGTTTCTGTTGTTCAATAGTAAATATATACTATGTGTAGGACCTATATACAGGACAGCGATACAGTAACAAAAAGCAGATAGTACTTTTGTTATATTTGATTCTAATTGACAGAAGAACAATGACAGGCATTTCTCCAGTATTTCATAAGTTGTTGAGAAGCAGAACTAATGAGATTTTCTGGAATCAATAGTGGCAGTCAACAGCACCGGCCCCTTTTGGGCATGTTTTTCACACTAACCATGGTAACAGTGTTAAGTGTTTCCATTAACGTAACTCTATGTCACTTGCCATACCATGCATTATTTAATGACCTTTCTCAGACACGTAATTACTTTTTAAAATCAGCAGGTGATTTGTAAGGTCATTTGATTGTAAACCTTGGAGTTGGCTCCTCACACCAGACCATTTTTTTGCTGTTTTTAAGAGCACAGGAAGAAATGATCTGGCTAAATAGAGAGAGCGAGTGTTCACACAATGCCCAGACTGGAAACCTAGAAGGATTTCAGAGTAATCTGATGCTCAGAGAGTGCAAGAATATAAATGACCAGTTCAAAGCCACAGAAACAGCTGTAGAGTTTAGTAAAAGGTCCTACGATTGTTAGCTTCTCATTCTGAACAGATCATTTCCTGATGTTTTGCACTGATTGATTCAATGGCTTTATCAGTTTTTAGTAACAGCATTTGATTTCTACATCCTTTTCAGTGTTTCAATATAAAATCAGAAGCTTTCTGTCAGACTTGGTTGCCATCCTTCATTCCTTCTTTTCAGCTGTGACTGTTTATTTATTGAATTTATTCCACCTACCCTCCAGCTATTAGCTATATATTGTCTCCATAGCAATCCCTCTCTTCTCCTCAGCACAGAAGCAAAAGGAGAGGCTTGATAATTGTGATTTTAGATGCAAGGTGTCATTTGAATGCTTTCAGGAGTGCAAACAGAAGGGGATATGGTATTTCTGACACTTTTGGATAGCATGTGTGCATTATTTTTTCCACATTCATGTTTCATCAACCATTTGCAAATTTTCATTTATCTTGATTTACTTTAACATTGGTTTTGCTCACATTCTATAATGATTAGCAATATGAATTTAATAATACTGTGTTCTTCTCTTCAGGTTGCTTTCCTTGTGCAATTTTGCATTTATGCTACAAGTCTTACGAGGACTTTACAAACTATCCTTCTCATAACGTGGGGGGAAATCACCTGACTAAACTCCCAAGACAACAGGTAATAGGAGTCTCTCTCCCACAAACCTTAGCTATGATCTTTGCTATGGTTTTGGCTTTTTTATAACAACCCTAGTATTATTAATATCAAGAAAGTTCACTCTCTTTCCACAGCTGACAGCAGGTAGTATTTATCCATGAACCACTCACAGTTAATCCCATACTATGAGAAAGAATATCGCAAGTGGTGTTCCACAGGGCAGTGTTGGAGACGGTTCTCTTTAATATCTTTATCAATGACCTGGATGAGGGGATGGAGTGCACCCTCAGGAAGTTTGCAGATGACACCAAGTTGGGCAAGAGTGTTAAGAGTGGGTGGTGAGGAATTGTATCA
>NW_010262409.1:0-18808 GCF_000690775.1 Eurypyga helias
CTCTGGATGACATCCCTTCCCTCCCTACCTTCACATAAAACTGTTGTCAAGGGCAAGAGAAAATACTACTTTAACTTTACAATATAAAATGGGATATATCTACTTCTGTCAATACATTTCTTACATCCAAAGTGGCAGCAGTGTGTGAGAATTTCTATTAAGTGATCCTTGCTAAGTAATCATCAGAGCAACATCTCATTCTACACATGCTTCCACCAATAGAATAAGTGACCAAGATTATTACGAAAGTAGAATAAAACTACTCATTTTTGACCAGGGTTACTTTGGCTTTTTTGCAAATAAAGCTTTTATTGAATCTTGTTCTAAGAGTGGTTTGTAAGTGTTGTAAATGATGGACTAGAACAAGAAAAAATTTCACAATAAATTGAGAAGTAAAGCAGCCACTCAGTTGGTGCAATGAAAATTTTCAGTTAAGAATATCGTCTCACTACTTCTTTTATTCATATCAGGTACTAAGACAAGAGACATTAAAATGCTACAAAAGTTAGGTGAATAATCACCTGAATGTAGTCTGACTATGAAGTAACTGAACTGACGTGTTTCAGAACTTTTCTAGAGTTGGAAATTTGCATATTTGTTTAGCCATATTTCTCAGTGTTAAATGTATTTATAGAAATTAGACCAGGCTCACAAACTATTTAGTAAATGATGAATAAAAAAAAGTCCTAAACTAATCAGATAGTAAAAATTCCAGAAACATTCAGGTATTATTTTCTTGGGAGAAAAAAAGATATTTTACAAGTATCAGACTTTTTTTTTTTTCATCCACAATCAGTACAATTTAAGTTTTCAGTCTTGCTTCAGTTTGCAACGTAAGATAATATTTCATTCATAGCATTAAATATAAATCAGTCTGCTGCTTCTATTTATTTGTTAGCATCTGTGAAGCTATGGAAAATAATGCAAACAGTTTGCTCCCACTTGTTGTGTAATAAGGCAGGCACTTCAAAAAGGCAAATTACCCCTGAAGTCCTTCTTCTCTAAGAGAGACTGTCCCCTGGGCATGAGATCTCTCACCATTGATACCGAATAAGCCTGCTGACTAGCTTAGTCCACATGATTTTGAGGAAGGAGGAGGGAAATGTCTAGACCCTACAACCTCCACATCCAATTAGATTAATGACAACTCTCCAAAGACTCCATCACAGGAGGAAATTATTTGTCTGATCCAAATCACACAGAGAGCAGCTGTAAGATTCTTAGTGCCTTAAGTAGAATTTGTATTATGACAAAGCTTACCTTTTTTTAAAATTTATTTTGCTCATTTGTATGAAAATATTTACACCATATTGTATAGCAAACAAACAAAAAAGTCATTACAGGTTGGATTTATCTTACCTAAATTTAGACATCAAACAATTAGTTGTCTTAGGCTAAGATAATAATCCCAAGCTCTTTTTGAACCTTAGTGAGAATAAAGAGAGAACTGCAAAGGGCAATCCATCTCACTAAGTTTAGACTTGTCTTGAGCCAAGAACAATCTCTCCTGGATGCATCTATCTTTCTCCACTGAATAAAATGGGAGCAGGCAGTGATTAGTTCAGAATTTGACAATTCACTATTAAGAATCTAAGCCAGGCAAATTGAATTCCAGCATAGTCAGGATAATTTTCTAACTCTTTACCTTAACACTTTCATTGCCGGCTATTCAGTAAAATGACCAAACCTAGAAATAGAGAAAATTTTGTTAACTAAAGGATCCTATTTCATAAACTTCACAGGGAAAGTAAAAAATAGACATCATAGTCTGTAAAAGGGGATACCAGGAATGCTTCCTTCCTCCTCCCCAGAGATTGACATTTCTCTTGGATAGGGCAGTTTCCCACAGAGTCCTTTCCTTGAGGTCCTCATAGCACAGATGGTCTCACCTCTATCCTGTTGAACAGACTCTTAGGCTGTGTTTAATGAAAAGCTTTAATAAATAACAAAAAAAATAACACACTAACATAATCTTGTAAAAGTACAAAACATTTATGTGAATCCAATGTTTAAGTTTGCATTATCATTATATTTTGTTAACCCAAATAATGTTTTTCATAATTTACAAAATTCAGTTATAAATCTGGACATCAATCCATCCTTACGCTCAACATAAGATTTATACTATATCAGGCTTTCCAGATGCTCATTAACTGTTTTGTAAAAAACAACAGTGAGAAGAATAAAACTTTTTTCACAAGGTAAAATATATTTTGTTGAATTCATCATAAAAGGGTTTTTTCTTCATTATATTTAAACATATATGGTTTAATCGTTGAAACCTAGTAATTTTAGATTATTATTCTACATGTAAACAAGAGTTTTGCATCAATTGAGGGCTGCCAATTCATTGAGTGAATACCCTTACCAGCTGCACTGGAATGTTCTCAGAGGAGATGAGCAATTAAATCCCTGCAGGAGGGATGAGTAACTATTCCACTTCAAAACATGAATATAATGACAATCGATGTCGCCTAATGTGCGACTTCATTACCAATAATTTGATGTCTGCTACAAATAAGCAGAAACATGTTTAAGTTGGATTTGAATATATCTGGCATGTCTTCACAGAGAGTCCAGGTTTTCTTCTTGTTTCTCATTTCTGGTGTTGCTTCTTGATGATAAGGCTGGGAACTGCTTTTCTGTTGTTTCCTTTTTTGATCCCTTAGTCAGTCTTTGTAAGGTCTTAGGTGCTACAAAAGCTAATTTCTTTAGTAAAGGTCTTCATTACATTCATCCCAAACAGCTATTTTTATTCCCCCTATATACTTTGATTCAGTTTTCATTCCTCATTCTTACTGTGATTATCAATGCAAGTTATACTTTCTGCTGATATTAAATGCTACCTTATTTGACCATGTGGTTCTTGGTGCACTTCAATACTGTATGAAGAACAGTGACTTTAGCTCATTAAGACAAGTGCTTTTGTAACCTCTGATGGGTTGTAATACTTCTTGGAATTTTCATTAGCGTAGGCATCAAAAAAAAAGCTTATTAGTTTTTTTTAAATAAAACCCTCTTTTTTGAACTAGGAGATCACTGGGTTCCTTCTGAGTCTTATCTTCAACTTCTCTTATGAATGTGATAAGCAAACTGATAGATTTTGTTTTCTTCTCTATGTTCTCTAATTGGCCTCTAAGTTTCTTTAAATAAGCTGCTAAAGTATTTGTTTGGAAACCTTCACAATACTTTGTATTCTTGAAGGTTTTCTTGTTCCAGTGCAGCCCAGTAGCTGTTTCAAATTTATGATTATGTTAATTTTCGTTCATTTCAAACTGAAGCTAACTCTTGATAATCTATGCTGATCCTTTTCCACCAAGTACTGCCTACACACTTACTCATCTTTGCTATTGATTTCTCATCCAAATACTTTGCCTTTGGTTTTATTGAATATTAGTCTGATAATTTTTGCATCAATTCTCCAAGTTATTAAAACCATAACGAATTTTTATAGTTTCCCAAAGAGCCTCCTCACTTTCTAGAAACTTCCGCCTTTTTAACTCCTTATTAATTAGCCATCTAAATTATTAAAGAAAATACTGAACAAGACAAGGATGAAATCCCAAGGAACATCAATTACAGGAGTTGAATACTGACATCAAGTCATTGATGTACAACATTTAAATAAATATTTTTTACCAAGTAATGCCCACATTGATTAGTTGAACTGGTTTCAGCTGGGATAAAGTTAATTTTCTTCCTAGTAGCTGGTATAGTGCTTGTGTTTTGGAGTCAGTATGGGAATAATATTAATAAGAAACTCATGTTTTTAGTTGTTGTTAAGTAGTTGTCATGCTTATACTAAGTCAAGGACTTTTCAGCTTCCATGCTTTGCCAGCAGGGAGGTGCACAGGAAGATGAAACGGGGCATATCCAGGACAGCTGACCTAGCCTGGACAAAACGATATTCCCTACTATATAATGTCATGCTCAGTGTATAAAATTGGAGTTTGCCAGGGAATGGGAGTATCTACTCAGGGACATGCTATTGATCACTGCGTAGAGAGCAACTGCTGCATTGTGTGTCACTTGTTTTGTATATCCCTTTATCAGCATTATATAACCATATAATTATATTATATATAGCTATATAAGTTGTCACCATTATTATTCTTTTTCTTTGCTGTCCTATTAAACAGTTTTTATCTCAAACCATGAAGTTTCTTCTCAGTTCTCTCCCCCATCCCACCTGAGTAGGAGGCAAACAACTAGCTGCATGGTGTTTCGTCGCTGGCCGGGGTTAAACCACAATATTACTTTATTCAGATTTTGTTCTTAAGTTTTGTAGTGACATGCAGAGCTGTACCAAAATTATTACTAATGCAATAACAGGCTAAAGTCTAATGATACCATTGTTCTCATAAAATAAGAAAGTAGGTCTGTTAAAAAAGAAAAAAAGAGAGAGAGAAGAAAAAACTCCACATTAATTTGAGGTAAGTTGTTCTTGACAAACCCATGTGGGCTGTTTCTTTTTGCATTACCATTTTCTAACAGAAAAAATAATCCAGTTGTGATGAATTCCGTATGATTTTTATGAGGGGGCAGACAGGAAGGCAGAAGAATTCTTCCAGAATTTATAACATCTGTACAAATTAAGCATTTCAGGTTGTCAGATGTGTTCATAACAATAGAACAACTCCTCCCTGGGGGGAAAAAAAAAAAAAGAAAAGAAAAAAAAAAAGAAAAAGAACATCATTAAGGAGCTTAGGGATTTCCAGCCACATAAACTGAGTCATAACAAAATGTTTTCTTCTAGACTAATGTGGCTTTATTCAACTTCCCACTGTCTCTTCTGGTATTAGTTACTCTTGTCCTGTCCAATTTAAAAAAGAAATTGTTTTGTTACTCTTCAAGTTCAGTGTAGGATGTGTTCAGGAGGTTGGTCATTTGGTAAGGTGTCCAGTTTGCAGATTCGTCAAACAATTCTTCAAGAATAACTATATAGTAACCCAATTTCTTAATATACTCAAGATATGTAACATGAAAACGTAACTGCAAGTCGTTTCTCTATCCTTCAAAACAGGTGACATTGTCACAAGTGTTTAAAAGAAGAGGTAAGTAAAAAATAAAGCAAAAACTGTGCTTCATTTTTAGAAAATATTTTTTTGAAAAAATTTCTCATGCAACTCTTTTACTATTTTCCTTCTGATTAACAGCTCATATGAGATTTTATATCTAACCTTAAATTTGCTCATTGAAGTGGTCCAGGCTTGTTTAATATTTGTAATGAAATTCCTTCTATCATGTTCCTAAATCAAATATAATTTAGAAATAATTAGAATAAAGCTTATTTTTCTTCAGAGATACATAAATTCATTTTTGTTATCAGGGAATCATCTAGATAGTAAATTATTTTCTGTTTCAATTAAGTGTAAGTTCATTGTAACCTTTAGTGTAACCTTTAGTGGTTACTTGGCCTATTTTTCAGTGAGGAATATGTATGTCAGCGGGTCTTTCATTACATATCAGCCAACAGAACTTTCAAACACCTTTACTGACTCTTTGTATACAGTTTAGTAGATTGTAGACTCATGGAGACTGTGTGAATGCAATCAAATACTTTAGAGAGAAGAGTAACAACATCTGACTTTTTTTTTCCCCTCCACTTTTCCAT
This sequence comes from Eurypyga helias, assembly GCF_000690775.1. NCBI lineage: Eukaryota > Metazoa > Chordata > Aves > Eurypygiformes > Eurypygidae > Eurypyga > Eurypyga helias. The sequence goes on from NW_010262409.1 coordinate 5,615, forward strand.
CTTTTTTAATATTTTCTTTCACTTATTTTCACTAGTCAGGACATGAAAATCTTTCCTCCTTAGTATTTACTCACTTCTTTATCACTTATGTTTTACGACACAAGAAGAAATCAGTTCACATCACCAACAAGGCTATGTAGTTAGCTGAACATCTCTTTGGGAGCTTCATAAGCATTCTTTTTTCATTACTGTCTGTGTAGGAAATAGCAGACTACTTCATTAGTCATCTAATACTTAAGCATATATCTGCACCTCATTCTGCATAACATCTATCAGTGGAATTGTAACATGCATAAAGCAAATTCTTTAATTCCTTTTATTAATTTAGAGATTAAATAGAATTTTATGGTTTTGTGGGCTTTTATTTGGTTTAGTTTGGTGTGGTTACTTCCAGAAAGTTCCATAAGTAGTTGAAAGCTGGTTGACTAGAAAGCTAAGAAGTCACACAGGATTGGACATTCACATTTCAGTTCACTATTTTGTAGAACTGCTGAATGCAATACAAATAAATGTAATTTATGCGTGTTCTTTCTCCTCACATTCAGTTCCCTTATCCTGCCAACCCAAGTGTATTTGTTCCTGCTGCTGCTGTTGCTTCCCTCCCCCTGATAGTTGGTGTGCCCCTAAATGACGTTAAAACACAGATGTCGACAACTGTCCACTGTTCTTCCCATTAGAAAACACTATGTAGCAGATGGTTCAAATGGCCCAGTATACGTTTACTGGAAAGAGGTAAAGAGGAGCTGCCAGATTGCTGACTTTCTGGCTTTATGCCACATGGTGCAAATGACAGGTTGGGGAAGCAGATTACACAGAAACTTTTTTTTTTTTCTTGGTGTGTGTTTTTTTTTTTTTTTTAATGTTGATTTGCCACTGGACTTGGTTTGTTTGTATGCTTGTTCTTTTATGAAGACTATATTGGCAGCATTCCATGTCACAGACTATTCCCCAACAGATCTAGCTTTCTGATCGGTTCTATGTTTCTTAAGAAACAGAAGGTACACTAAAGAAAAGAGATATTTTGTTATCTTTGGTGTTATTTCTTTTGACAACTCATGTCTTTACAATATGGTTTAATACATTGCCTATATGATTTTAAAGATGAAGGTGGACATCTGGTGTTCCAGAAGTTTGATCAGTTAATTTGTTCTAGGAGAAGGTATGCTTTTTCATGCAGCTTTGTTGAGTTTCAAGCAATGTCCTCAGATTTTCAATAACCTAAAGCTTATGAGTACATTAGGAAGAGGATATGATGCAAGTGGGTTTTTATTCATATGTTTAGTATGCTGGAGATTTTGAACTTTCTTGAGGCTTTTTTAAAGGCTCAGAGACAAAATATGTCTTCAAGCTGTGTTGGAATAAGGAGAGAGAAGTAAATTTACCACACATTCCAAGTAAATGTGTCGAATGAGAAAGAAAAAAGATGTCTTTGGGGTGATACAGGTGAATGTTCACTTAAGACTGGCATCACAAAAAAACCCATGACAGTTGTGGTAAGGGTTCTTGAATAACTGAGATTTTTTTTCTTGATTAGTTGAATATTTAGTCAGTTTTTCACTATATTATTCTCCCTTTGGTGTTTGTTTTGTTTGTTTGCTTGGGGCTTTTTGGAGGTTTTTTTTTATATACAGATAGTTTGGAGGGGATTGAAAAATACCCAACAAATAAGATAGTTATGGGTTTTTTTTCTTTTAACTGATAAAAATTTTCACTAGTCGTTTACTTTGAAAGTTAGGGATTGTAAAGGTGGTCTTGGTGCCTTGACTTTCCTTTAACTTTTTCTTCGTTCTGGGTAGCGGTTGATCTTCATCAGTTTACCAGCTTATATCTTCTTATGATCAAATACATAATAACAAAGTACTGTAATTCTTCAGTCAGTTCAGTCTCAGACACATTCATTTCACTTGCATCATCTGAGAAGATTCCTTCCTTCAAACTTCGGAACTACTCTGCAATGTGAACCAGTGCATGGTAAACATGATGGTTCACTTGAAAATCAGGCTGTTCATAGCATTTTTATGTTTTGGTTTTTTTTTCTTTTGGGGGTGTGTGTGTGTTTGTCTGTTTGTTTTATTTTTTTTTAATCCATGTCCTCCTCTAACGGAGGGAAGCAGGGAGAAAAATTTAATTTCTGTATGGCTTCATTTTTGCTATGTGAGTGTTCCCCTCATGAGATACTGGTGGATTTTTCTTCTCTCAGGAGTTCAGCAATTCCTGAAACTGAGGAGGAAATCTTGAGTCTGACCATGTCAGTAACAAATTTGCCCTTTAGATTCACTAAAGACAGGATTTCTTTAGTGTGAGGAAACCCTAGCTCTTAAGCCATATCACTGTCGTATCATAACTGCTCTTGCTGAATGCGTAAACTGTTTTCCTTTTGAATGAAGCTAGACTGGAAGATGCCTTAACATCAATGTCTAACATGCTCCAGCTGCTTATGGCCATTCAGTCTGCAGGAATAGACTACAGCTAATCTGAAGTAGAAATGCCCAGAAATGTAGCGTGGATGTCTGGTCCTCTGAAATGACTCTCATCCTATGAGTCCTATGGATGCGGCACTATGATATTGTGCCGCACTGTTCATTAATACAGACAGAATTGTTTTGGTTAAAGTATGATACGGTTTAATTTCAATGGTCAAAACTCACAGATGGTGATATAATTATCAGTTGTGTTAAGCTAAATCAATCACCTAATTTAGCTAAAGGAAAACAGAAGTTTTTCAATGATACCCACTGTTATGAAAATACATAACAGTATGGAATAAACTCCAGTGTGGAATAAACTGCAAACAGTATTCTCTACTGATGTCAAGGAGTTCCCAGATATTATGAGGTTATAGAAACACCTGTTTCTGGCTTGTTTTTTACTATATATATGTTTTTATATATGTACATGATTATAAAGGAATGCTCACTCAATTAAGATTTTGTTTTTCTTTGCCTGCAGATGGAAACACAGGCAACAGCACTGGTTTTTATTGCTACTTGTATTTCTTGGCTGTTTTCCCTGAACTAAACCTTAGTAAACTAAGTCGTTTTTCACTCTGTTCCATGATCGACAAACTGAATAAAGGATCTGAGGATTTTATTATTTTCTAGTGCTGACCAGAAAAAAAAAAAAATCATAAAACAAAAGAGAAAGTGTGCAGTTTCAGAATATTTCATTATTGTTCTGATGTAGAATCAAAATCATGCTTTTCGAGAATGTTTTTGTGAGAAGTCTGTGATAGATACTATCTCAGCCTACCCAATGCCCGGAAAATAACCCACTGGCTAGAACATTCAACTTCGGTGTGGGAGTAACTAATCTGCTTGTTTATGACAGATTAAGCTCCTACAGACTCTATCCCACATACCAGGAAAGTTTCTCGCTCACCAAATTACATCAACCTCTTTAAAAATGTCAAGTTCTTCTCTTGCATATCTTTCCTTCTATATAAACAGCTAAGCAGAAGACTACTTCTACAGTATGGTGATTATTGGTGATTTTGCAAGAAGACAAGACATATTCCAATGTCTGTTCTGATTCAAAGCAAAGATTAGGTTTTAGCTTCTCTATGCCTCTCGATGATTCCGTGATTTCCACCCCCACGCCCCCACCCAGAAATGCTCTTACCTTAAACAACAAAATGAAACATTTAAATGCAAATGTTCTTACTTGAAGCTGTGGAAAAATGACAATTTCTGTAAAGCTACCTCTCCCCTTTGATGGTCCACTGTGTTACCTGTCTCATCTCACTGCCTGCAAAATGGAATCTGTAGCCATTATTCCTGCATTATTTTGTAATATTTCAGCAATGGTAAGCTTATGCTTGTGAATATGCTAGTGCCATTCTCTCCAGAAGCTAAAGTAGGTCTGAGGTAATCAGGGAGACAGGAAGCTCTATGAAAATGAGCAAGTAATTATTCTAAACATCATTAACTAGTATGTATATGAAAACAAAATTTATGTCCTGGACTGTATATTAATAAATGGAAATGTGATTAAAAGGTTGAAACTGTGACTGGGTGCAGATACATGTCATTAACAGTACTTTACTGAACTTGGCACTTCTGAGAACAATTTTTTCTTTAATATTTATAGCAAACATCACAGTATATGTTACCAAAGTGGCATTCTATTGCAAAATAGGAAGGACATAGGAAAGTCCAATAAAATGGACAGTGAATAAAAAGTCTTCAGAAATAAAACATTAATTTAAAGTAAATATTGCAAATTAATTAAAATTTATTACTTCAAAATACTGTATCAACACTAATCAGAAAACAGAACAAAGATACAAAGAAATATTATACAGATGTATAAATAAACACTGATGAATTTTAATGCCTAGTATGTGACAGGTGGTTAAGTTCATTGAGACTATGTACAAGACACAGAATGAAGACAAATTGCATAGTTCTGAAATTGTCATTTCTGGTTTCACCACACTGGTAACTGGCAGGAAAAATTTAAATTAACACGGGTAATGGCTAAGGCAAATACGACTAATAATAAAGAATGCATACACTGTATATATTTCCTTCCAAATTACCCAGAGTAGAAAATATTGCTTGAAATGGCCTTGAGACAGCTAGCTGTGGTGTACTTCAAATATAACTATACAATACAAAAAGATGATAAATTACCACCAGTTTAAGTTCAAAGAAGCATAAGAGAAGCCAGCTTCTGAACTCAGTTGAATGACAACGGAAAAGAAGTTGAAAAATCACCTTTCAAAGGGAACTAACTGGTATGTTGTTCAGATGTTTTGTCTCTTGACAAGCACAAAGGCCCATTTCCCACCTATTTTCATGCTGACTTTATATAAGTCTGAAAAACAGGTATTTCAATTGTGCATTCTTTCTCAGCGAGTAGCTTGTCTACAGAACTCAAAGTGAACCAAAAGGCTAAACTGCAAAGCAATGATTTTCCTTATGTAAGACACCTTGGCTAACTCAGAAGGCTATTTTCAGGAAAGAATGGTGTGCTGAACACATTGTGAAACTGCAGTCTAAGATGTGTGCAATAACAATTCATATTTATATAATAAATATCTCTCAATCATTCAATTTAGTTCCCTGATATGACTGCAAAGACGGCAATTATTTTCTCTTAAAAAAAAAAAAAAAGGCAAATTAATGGTAAGGTCTGGTTTCTTCCAAACACACAGGATTTTTATTAATTTCTTTAATATTTGATTCATGTTGACTACAACAGACTCTTTTTTACTTCCATACGCAAAGTATTTATATTAATCTTAAGAATTTTTCCACTGATGTGTTTTCTAAAACAGAAAATGTCTTTTTATGAAAGGAATGTCCATGGGAACATTTCAGAGATTCAAAAATCATCATCATCATCATTACCATCACTTTTATGCCCAGCTAGGAAAAATACACTGACATCTTCTTGGCTGCCCTCCTGGAATGGTCTTGTCACTTTCACTCTCTGCTTGCAGAGAAAAAGCAAAGTGAACATAAGCCTCCAAGGCAGGGAGCCACACAATCACAACCCACTTAGAGCAAAGGAAGCTGGATGGAAGCCCTGTGCTGGCAGTCAGGCTGCTGGCTCAGTAAGAGGCAGTAAGCCTGTGTGCCAGTCCTGCCGCTGACTGCCTTGGGGGTCCTGCTCAGTCGCACTCTCCCTCCCGGAGACTACAGAGGCGTTCACTAGAGTCTTCAAGGATGGTCCTTGTCAAACCAGCAATTCATTTTGGTGTGCTGAGGAGTAAATCTGTTTTGGAAATCCCAGCTTCTGAGAAGAATTGATATTTTTTTCTTTGTTTTCCTTCCTTCTCTCTTTGTATTTAATCTTTGATCTGGATTAAGCAAATAGTAGGGTTGTATTGAAGGCAAAATTCAATAATTTTATATTAGATATGAAGAAATAGTACTTTAGTTCAATGAGTAAAACTAAAATTTAGGGAGAAGGGATTTATGTTGAACAGAAACAGAATACCTCACACCTTAAATGATAAAATTAATAATATAAGAATGAGGAACCTTTCTCCTGAAAAAAATGGCTAATGTCAAATATTCTGAGTTTTATTTCACAACTTAAAGATTACTTTCTACATTATTATTAATAGTAATAACACCAAAAATAAAAAAGCAAAATACATTCACAAAACAAAATGAAATGTTTAAGCATCACTAACATGAAACATTTATTTAGAATTGAGAAAATGGATGATTTTCAGATAAAAGTTTTTTCTGAATATGGCATAATTGCCTCAAAACTCCCACTGATAAAATTCAGATCGACTAGAGAGGAACTTTAAATTCAAACTGAGTCCATCTGAAGGCATGTTCATATATAGCTGTTTACTGTACAAAATATCTATGCTCTATAGAGAAATAAGATCACTGTCATCATTATTTTTAGTTCAATTTTTTGTATTGTTGATTTGGGATTTTTTAATTTTTTTTTACTCCTAATTTTGATTAGGAGCAATTTTATTCACATAAATTATCCAAGTAATTTAAGCTTATTTTTAACTTGACAAGCTAGAAGTGTTTCCATATTTTACATGAAGTGTTAACATCTGATGATACTGTCCCTTTGTTATCTATAGCTCAGCAGTGGTATCATTTATAATCATCAAAGTAATAAAAATATATTTGTTCTTACAAAATTCTGTCATTTTGGAAGTTACGGTACTGTTATTTCTACAGTTAAGCAAAAGCTGGGTTTTGTGCAACTAGTCTTCCATATCTAATCCATTCAGAGAAAGAACAAGATTAGAGAAGTTACGAAGTATTATCAGCACGGATGTGATGGTGGCAGCAGCTCGTGTCGCAGCTTGGCACTTGATTGAGGGGAGCACAGGGGTTCCCAGACCCCAGTGAGCAGGGAAGGAACTTCATTCAACACAGCAGCAGCTGTAACCATTTGGTCTGTAAGGCTCAAGCAATATACACATGAGAGGATGACTAAAACAATTGGCTGAGACAGTTGGGCTTGTTCAGCCTGGAGAAGAGAAGGCTCCGGGGAGACCTTATGGCACCTCCCAGTACCTGAAGGGGCCGACAAGGAAGCTCGGGGGGTACTTTTTACAAGGGCCTGTAGTGACAGGACAAGGAGTAATGGGTTTAAACTGAAAGTGATTTAGATTGAACATCAGGAAGAAATTTAATTGCTTTTTTTTTTTTCTTCTGGATTTCACTGTAGAGAAGAAAAGAAATATTATGTTTCATATGTTGTGTACAAGATGATGGTTGCATTTATTTGGTCTTCCAGTTACAAGATTTAGATATCTAATAATCATACTATACCTGTAAAGATAAATGACATACTTAGAAATCAAACTGCATATATGATTATGTGAATGACATATCAGTCATTTTCTTTTGAAGGCTATCAGCCACTGAGGTAAAGTGAGGCTGAAAAATTCTACAGTGCACTATATATGTATCTATGACAGCTTACAAAAAATGTTGTAACATCTTATCTGGTGTAGTTAATGAATCAATAATGAAAAAGTCAGCATTCATTTTTCTGCACAGAGTATACAATTGAATACAGTATTACTCTAAAATGTAGGCAAGTTTTAATTGTCAACAAATTATATAAAAATTTAATAATAATCTGGACTGGTAAGGAGAATATTAAAAAAATGAATGAATGGAAATGCATTATCTTTTTTTTTATCCTTAGTTAAACACATATTTTAAATTCTTCATAAATTAGCATTTTTTAATACAAACATTTTATTTGTCTTAATTTCAGCTGCACAGGATGTTTGAGCAGCCACTGATCTGTTCAGACATAAAAATTAAGATGGGCACTAGGGAAGCAAAGAATTTATACTTGTAGTCAATTCAATAATGGCTTATTTAAATTACCACTAAAAAGATAAGCTGTGGGAATCAGTGTCTTCTTGGCCCACAACAAATGTAAAATACTACATACTTAGTTGCTTTTACTTCCAAAAAATCAGAAATCCTGGAATCATAGAATCATACAATGGTTAGAGTTCACTTCACAGAAGGATGAAGTTTGGAAAAAACTTAAAAGCCATGAGATGAGAAATCCTTGGATTTAGGAGTATCACAGATAGCCCCGTCTGAAAAAATACCAACATTATTTTTAGGAAATAAAAACCTAAAACGTAGAGAAAAACTCTGAGATTAATAGGAAAGATTTCATTGTTTGTGATGAATACTTGATCTTGATAAAAATTCAGGAAACTGGTCTATTTTGCTACAGATTTTTACATGAGATTCATTGCAGCCTTTTGAGTGTCATTCTGAAGCAGAGGAAATACAGTAGACTAACTCGTAGTCTTAGGTAGAGTGTTTATTTCCAGAAGATCTTTTCCCCTCATTATACCTGTAAATCCTAACTAACTTTTAACTTGTTTAGTTTGACCTATGATTGGCCACGAGGTCTACGTAAAACAACATTGTTGAAAAAGGCTATGTAATAGAACAGTTATATATATTTGTAGACTTGTGATCTTCAGTTCAAACTGGTTAAATAAGTGATCATTTTTATAGCAGAGCAATTCTGCTTCTTGAATAAGGACACTCTTATTTTTATATAATTTTATATAACAGCTGTTATATATTCCTAACTGCCAGAATGAATACTCACACACACTTGGATGTCAAGACAAGATGGTCACCATTTTAGTTAGTGAACACCAACAGATAAACAGGAAGCATTTACTTCTTTTTTTTTTTTATTATACCTTTATAAACTATAACTTTTTACAGCTCTGTACTTCACAGCATAATACCCCAAACTTAAATGACTGTACATATCATTACAGAGTTTTCACACTTCAAAACAAGCCTTTTAAAATGTATAAATACACTTCTTCATGTCTTTAAGATACCTTAAAATAGCATTTTATAAGTAACTATTTTCAGAGAAATTGAAAGTGAAGTGCACAGAATAACAAGGAAGTGCAGTATGGAATAAAGTATGTTTTATAAAACACTTAAAGTAATCTGAAAGATTTCAATTCAGGAAAGCTTTGTAGTTTATTTTTTTGTACTCTGGAAATCTGTCATAGTGAAAAATTACATTGCTATCTTATGTTTCCATTGCTTGGGTTATGCTCTTTTGTCTATGACAGCAGGATAAAATAGATAAAAAGTAGATTTTTATGCATCTGGGTTTTGGGTTTTATTTTGGTATGTAAGAGATATATATTTATCTTCCAGCATGTGTCCTATTTTTTTATGAATACAGCTGAGATATACATCTAAAGTAATCAAACCTTCTTAAATAGAGATACTAAAAATTACTTGAGTTTTTCAAACTGCTGAACTGATGACAGGCTTACATAAATGTCTTATTCTACAGGCCTATGAGTGGGAGGTTAAATTTCAGCAATATATCCGAGACTAAGCTGAATGAGTAAAGCCATCAGTAGTCTACAGACAGAATCTCACAAGTGGAATGATCTGTTGATCAATTTGCCTTATTTCCTTCTTTTTATGCCCTCTGTATTTTCAACCAGTCACTACTGAGTGTGAACAACTTTATTATGAAGATAGGACAGTACAACATGCAACACATTAAGTCTAGATTCTTGCCTAAAATGTAAAAAAAAAAAGGCACAAAACTTTAACAATATGAACTATAATGATAACAGTATTTTAATACAAAGAGTTTTTCTGAACGCAAGGAAAAACATTCTATAATGTATAAGCACTCTTATTATGTTACTTGAGGAAAGATGACCTGGATTATTTTAAATGTTAGATGTATTTTTATCCTGTTTTCAGAACATTTCTCTAGATTAAAAAAAAAAAAAAAAAATCAAGAAATAATGGCACCCATTTTGTAACACTTCTCATTTTATTAAAAAACTTCCTTTTATTCTTATCAAAGACAGTATTGAGATAACAGCTATTATTAGTGGGGTGTGGTTGGTTGGTTAGTTGGGCTGGGTTGGATGTTGTTTTTCATCCTAAATGGTCCTATAAACCCTACAGGACTTTGTGAATTCACACTGTGCTTTGAATGTCATGAATGGATGCCAAAGTCTACTGCTAGGAAATTAAGATTTAATAGGATATAAGAAGATGGCTACTACTACTACCACCACTACTACTACCACTATTACTAATACTACTACCAACAGTTCTAACAGTGCTAATACTACACTACCAGGCTACTAGCATAACAAAGTATATATGATTTCTGCTTTTAGGAGGGGAAGCCCTGTTGGAAGCCCAAGAGAAGGAAGAGGACTGCAGTTAAGATAGCATGAGATTGAGAAAACAAGTGTCCACAGGGAGGAAAGAAGGAAGAAACCCTGATCATGGGCAGGAGTCTCCTCCCTTGGGATGAAGGGCAGCATTTCTGAGGGCTCTCTTTGCCCTCCCCTCACAACACTTCTGGACTGGATCTTCCCAGGGCAACTCAGGGCCCATGTCAAGCTCAGGCTCACACTGGGGAAAGGGGTGATCATCAGCAAGGGTGTGAAGGTACTTTTGTATAAATATGTGAACTGTAAAACTCTTCAGGCTTTTCTGTTTTAATTGGGCAATTTGGACTACTCAACTGTTAAAATATTAGTTGAACTAGCCATAATTTCTTAGCTCCACAAGTATGGCACATTTACTTCTGCACATTACAAGTTTTTGAGTGTAAAAATGATGTTCCCAGAGCTGAAGGTAAAGCAGGGGAGGAAAAAGTCACTCAAACACGGGAAAATTGTTAAAGCAAGCTGAAAGCTGCTCAGGTCATGGCACATCCTGAGAACCTGCAATGCCAACACAGAGCCCATGGCCTTCTACTAAGAAGAGCAAAAATCAGAATTACGGAATTAAAGTAAAAACAAGATAGTCCCTGCCCCAAAGAGTTTGTTGTCTAAGAAAAGAACAAAGGACAGATGGATACAAACAAACAGATATGAGATTAGCAGGTAAACCATCATATTTTCTCTTCGGCAGAGTGGTAAGAGGCCCCAGTTCACTATCTACCTAACTTATGCCAGCTTATTTTTTGTTTTGTTTTGTTTTCTCTTGTTCCCTGTGTGGAGGGAGGATGAAGGTCACAGCAAATGTACATTTTGAAATGACATGTGACAAAGAACTTATTCAGCACCACGTGTTGTAGAAGAGAAAGCACCTACATAGTTTCTTGAAAATTTAACAGGTGGATGATGGAGTCTGGCATCACTAAAGGATTAGAGGCAAGAGGTGACATCTTAAAGGTCAGTGTATGTAGGCAGTGTAGGTTTCTGAGGGGAAGATAAGTGTTGAAGGACCTTGATAGAGAAAACAAGCAATTTGTTGGATGTGACAGATAGTGGTGAGTCAGGAATGCAAAGAGGAAGGTGAAAATATCCAAACAGGTGCTAAATTTACAACAGAAGTCTGATTAAATAACAACAAGTTCAGTTTGCATTTGTTAAAGTGCTGTGGGTTGACCTTGGCTGCATGCCAGGTGCCCACCAGGATGCTCTATCATTCCCCCCATTCCTCAGAAGAGTGGTGCAGGGAAGAAAATAAGATGGGGGGGGGTGGGGGGAAGGGCCAAGATAAAGGCAGTTTAATAATGTAAAACAAAGGCCATGTGTGGAAGGGAAGGAACACAGAGATTTATTCTCTATTTCCCACCAGCACGAAATGTCCAGCCACTTCCCAGGATGCACTGCTCTAGTACATGTAATGGTTGCTTTAGAAGAGAAATGTAAATACACCATACCTCCCTTCATCCTCCTTTCTCCTAGCTCTTATTGCTGAGAAGACATCATATGGAATATCCCTTTGGTCAGTTTGGGTCAGCTGTCCTGGCTATGTCCCTTCTCAAGATCTCACCCAACCACAAGGCGGGGAAATGTTGGAAAGACAGTCTGGATGCTGTGCAAGAAGTGCTCAGCAGTAGACAAAACACTGGTATGTTGTCAACACCTTTCCAGCTACCTATACAAAGAACAGCACTATGAGAGCTGATATGGGGAAAATTAAGTCCATCTCACCTATCCCTCAGACATCAGGCATGGAAAAATGGATGTAACAAAGCCTGATGCTACAAGATGCTCATCTAGATTAAAGTTTCATCAAAATACATGTATTGTAAAGCATGCTTTTCTTCTTCCCATTTTCATGGATAAACAAATATCAGAGTTTGTTACATAAACCTAGATAAGCTGCAAAGGATAATCATCACAGAGGTTCAAATCAGATAGTTAGTTAGGAGTCAGGGACAGTACTTGCATCTCCCTACAGCACAGAGAAAAAGAGAGAAGCACGTTTGAGAGAATGAACACTATCTTTTTTTTAGTTATGTCAGAACTAACGTAATGACAAAACATCTGCTCAGAGATGTCAGAAAAGAAGGACACACATAAGTTTGGAGGATCTGTGTTTTCCAAAGGCAATTCCATGACAGAGATATAACACAGATATTAATATGTGTATTTAATGTAAAGGATTTAATATAAAGGATGGAACCCATGAAATGGATGTCAGTTTGGGAGAGGGTGTTTTGTTTGGTTTGGGTTTTTTTTGTTTGGTTGTTTTTTTTGAAAGAGATAATGGAAGAAGCAATGAGAAGAGAGAACAAGGAGAAAGAAGTGTTTAACTGAGGACTATGCTAGATTTTTAATTCCTTATATGTCTATTAGAATAGTAGGCTGAAAAATCAGACACCTGAGTTCAGTTCCTGAGAGAATCTGAACTATGTCCCAATCCAGACTATGAAAAAGACCTCTCACCCTATGCATATTAATGCCCCCATCTGTACAATGCTCAAGGAAGGAGTACTTTTGTTTACTGTGGAAGCTAGGTCACAGTATCAAGAACTTCAAATTCCTTTTTCCTAGTTCTTGCTTAATTGGGTTGAACTGATCCACCCTGAACACCAAATTTTGTATCTCCAATCAAAAGATTAAAAATGCACATTAAATTCCAAATGCACATAGTTATGAAATGTTTTTTCTTTATTCTATTATCATTTGATGATATAACCTTTACATGTGTGCTGGTTTTGGCTGGGTTATAGTTAATTTTCTTCACAGTAGCTAGTACAGGGCTGTGGTTTGGATTTGTGCTAAAAACAGTATTGATAATGCAGGGATGTTTTTGGTAATGAGCAGTGCTTACACAGAGTCAAGGCCTTTTCTGCTTCTCATACCACCCCACCAGCAAGTAGGTTGGGAGTGCACAAGAAGTTGGGAGTGAACGCAGGTGGGACAGCTGACCCCAACTAACCAAAGTGACATTCCATATCATATAACATCATGCT
>NW_010262410.1:0-4998 GCF_000690775.1 Eurypyga helias
GACATAGAGAGCAACCCCCTTCCCATGTCTCTCCTGCCTGTCCTGGGTCTAGAGATAGCTTTTTAGTTATGGAGAAATCTGCTTCAGGCTGTGTTTTAAAACAAAATTGTAAACCCAAATTTGGGTTTTTTTGAAACTACCAAAACCCCTAGCTTTTCTGGCTACTTTTTCTTTGCTTTTCTGGCTACTTTCTTTCTAGCACCTCAGAGGTCTAGGAGGTAGAGGGTTACATCTGTATGAGGGTGTTTCAAGTAGTTTTTGTTTGTTTGTTTGTTTTTTTAATTCCTCCCTACTCTTACTGTCTATATGAAAAAACCCTCTTTTTGCAGTTCCTAGCTTAGCAGTCAAGGTCCATTATGTTAGTATTTTTTCTATGATATGTTTGACCTAGATGAATGCTTAAAACTCCTGCTGGAGTGAATCCTCAGAGTTAAACCATCCGATGCTTATTATTTTACTCCCCTCCATCCCCAGGCAGTCATAGCGGCTGACACGTTACCTTCGTTTCCAAGTCTGCTCACGTTCGATTTTTCCAGCACAAAATAGCTTATTTGCTTGAAACAGTTGGTAACAGGCAGCGCCTGCGGGGGAAATCATCGTTAAAACCACACTGGATAGTGGCAGTTCACACTACGTAGACGTGCTGAGACAGATTAGACAGGACCAAGGAGCAGTCCTGGGCTGCGTATCCAAGAGATTTTTAGAAAGGGTGGTTTCTGGTGAGGTTAGTGTGGACTGTGTAATGAGCTTTGGCACAGCTCCCTGTTGGACGTGGAGCGCTACAAGCCAGAGGCGCTCCTCTGCCGAGCTCGTGCGCTGATGGTCGAAAAACCGCTCCATCGGTAGCAGCTGTCGGCAGGTCGCTTGTCACCAGTTACGCAGGACGTGTGCCGGGGTGGAACTGTTGGTGGCCAGAGCTTGAGGGTGAATCGGGATGCTCAAGGAAGCTTTGGCGACCAATGCGTTAGGGAAAATGAAATGGATGTGTGTTAATTTTCTGTCGGTGTTTGGGAGCGTTTGATGTGAGCCACTGGGCTTCGCAGGTTCGGGAGGCCGTGGCAACTGTCAGACAGTTCGCTGCCTGCTGCAGGAATGTCTCCGTGTGCCACGGGAAAGAGCGAGGAGAGAACCTTGCTGCTGTTACCTGCGTTAGCGTAGGTGGGATTTTAACAAGTCTAACTAAAATTTTTGTGGATAAACTTCCATTCCCAGCTCTGCTCTGGGGGTGTAAAGGCACAAGGCAAGTAAGTGTGTTAGGCAAGCATAAAAGAATTAGGATTATTGTGTCAGGAAGGCAGCAGCAAGACCATCAGAGTTTTTCCACAAGTTCTTTAAATCCAGTTAATGAGAATTTCTTTTTTTCTTCTTTCATTTACTTTTCCACTCGAAGCTGTTGAAAATGGACACGCGGATGTTGTAAAGTTGCTGCTCCAACACAGAGCGAATGTTGAAGGACTTCATTCTTGGTCTGGGTGGAATTCTTTACACCAAGCTTCTTTTCAGGTAACCTGTGTGATAAAATTTCCATGGAACTGGTGTATTCTGAGTGATAATTTATCTGGTTTTTTGCCTTCTTTGGGGTCATTTTTCCACACCTGCTCTGGAGTCGTAAGGCTGTCTGAATGCCGAAGGGCTTGCAGCGCACTGAAGAGCGTATCTGAAATCACGTGAGACATTGACGTTGGGCAGCAGTAATTACTTCAGTATTACAAGTGCTGTGTGTACTCACCAGCTCGTGGTGTATTTGGGAAGTGAATCTCTTCCAAGATTTTTTTGAGAAAGAGCTGTGTAGTATCTCATCATCTTTGGAGAGACGTATGACCTATTTCTGAATAGAAATGTTAGCTTAATGGTTCTAATAAACTAATTTAATTTCCATTTGCATGTAGTGTGTAAATGAGCAAATGTGAAAAATGAATTTAAACTTGCCTTAATTTTTTTCTGCCATTAAATTTCATCACCTCTTGAGAATATTGAATATATTGCAGGGTTTTTTCCTTACATCTGTTTGGGGGGAAAAATAGATGTTGCCAATTCCACGCTTTTTTTGTTGGTTAAGAATAAAAATATTTATTTCAGGGATGCACTGAGATAATGAAAATACTCCTGGACGAAGGGGCAAACAAGGAATGTAAGGATGACTTTGGAATTACACCTTTGTTTGTTGCAGCTCAGTATGGAAAGCTGGAGAGTTTAAGACTGCTTGTCTCTCACGGTAAGAGTTGGTTTAGCTTTGTTGGTTTTATACTTGTGTCGACCTGTCGCCAGATCCAATTTAATTCTGCTCTCGCACTTCATAACTTCACGTTTCTGTGTGTTTTAATGCAATTTTAGTTGCAGATGGGTATGCAAAACCATCTTATTTGCTTCAGTCTTGCTTCAGAAATGTTAGGTAGTTGTCAGCAAGTGATGGTAGGAAATAATAAATCAAAGCTTTGAGAAGATTAAGGATCATCAGGGTCTTCTAGAAGCCCTCGATATCAAAATCAGCCCACAAATTTACTGACATTGCTCTTATAATGGGATCTTGCTCAAGCTAAGTGACAGTAATCTCTCTCTGGTCACAAAGTGACAGCACTGACTGGTTAAAAAAGCTAACAACAAGCTAGTAAATGTTTCCTTATTGCTGTGGAAAACCTGTTGTGGTGTGGAGTCGCTCTGTGAAAACGAATTCCTGATCGATCTGTTTATTTCGTGTAGTGATGCAAAGGATGGGCTTGTTTTTGGTCAGGTGCGGATGTGAACTCTCAAGCGGAGGACAGAGCCACTCCCCTGCTGATTGCGGCGCAGGAGGGCCACGCCGAATGCGTGGAGCTGCTGTTATCCAGAGGGGCGGATCCAAATCGCTACTGCAACGAGGATAACTGGCAGTTGCCCATTCACGCAGCCGCTGAAATGGGCCACACGAAGTAGGTGATTGCAGAAGCGTTCGGACAGAAGATTCTGTTAATAAAAACCTGATCGACCGAGAGGAAGTTCAGCTCTAGAAGGAAGGAAAAAAAAAAGAATTCTACAGCTGATTAGAATTTGTAATTGTCTTCATGTTTTAAATGTCTGTCAGTAGTTCCAGTGAAGCGACCAACTGTTGTATTGCCATATCTAACCTGGGACTGATCCATATTCTAATGAGCGTAGAGGGTGTTTGGCAGTGCTGAACCAGATAGCAGTTCACTCAATGACCGTATTGCTTTCACGTTTTGAATTGTAAGTAACAATAACGTACGCTTTTATACATGGCCTGAACAGCTGCTAATTCAAATGGTATGCCGAACCGTTAAGTAGCAGGAGGAATCATTTGCAATTAACGACTTAGCTGAACCAGCCAGAAAATCGAAGTCGCAAAACAGTTCCGTTAATCCTTCTGGAAACGCATCCGTAGCTTGCCCCATCTCAGCGATACAAGCTGCTTTCACAGCAGAAAGCTGGGGGGGAAGGAAGTTCCCAGAGTAGCAGGCCATTGCGGAGAAGCCTTTCTTGGGAACCCCATGGCTTGCACGTGTGTGACAGCACTTAAAATCAGATATGTTAATGATGACACTAACTGCAAAATTATTAGCCGATGCTTGGCCTTAACCACTAGTAAAAGGAGAACATCAGCTGAGCTGTTACTCAGGTTTGTGTATCAGTTGATGTCCCCTGCCCGATGGACAAGGAGGGCAGACCGAGTAGATACCGAGGAAGCTGGGGGAAGACGGGTTGGCAAAGTTGTCAGTACTGGAAATGTCTTTAAAATCAAATGCTGCCTTCGAGGCTTTTGCAACGATACGTTACTGGCGGCCTCTGAGCAGCACCAGTAAGTTCCAGTAGCAAAGGGATTGGTGTCTGTCACTAACCCTTGTGAGCTGGAAAGGATGCAGGCTGGAGGTGTGAGCTGTGAAACAGGATGGTTTTTTCTGTTTCAGTATCTGGGTGTGTGGTGTTGACCAGAAGTAAATCCTCGTTTTATTTGCAACTCGCATTTTCAGTTTGCTTCCAGACTTAGTAAAAATCTGGATTTTATGTGCAGGGGTTCTCCACTGCTGTAGAAAGGACTGTTGGATAGTAGGAAATACCTGTCCCTGGTTCGGATGCACTATTTCTTGCCAGCCTAAGCTCAAGCCAGAGCACTATGTTTGGCAGGGGTCTGTGTATGAAATGATAAAGGTTGGGTTTTATGCAAACTGAATAGGGAAAAACCAGGTAGGATTTTCTTCTTCAGCTGTGAGGACCGTATGAGAATCGACTGTACATTTATCGCTGTGTAAGATCACAAAATAAATAGTGGTTTTCTTAAATATGTGCAGGATATTAGAGTTGCTGATACCCGTTACCGATCGGATTTGTGACAACGGCAAAGGCAAAGTGAGCCCCGTGTATTCAGCGGTGTACGGTGGTAATAAGGAATGTTTGGAAATGTTGCTTCAAGAAGGCTACAGTCCGGATGCTCAGGAGTGCCTTAACTTCGACTGCAGATCGCCCATGTGTATGGTCTTCCAAAAAGAGTAAGTACACCTCTTGTATGGTGAAACTACTCACAGTTCCTTCGGCCTTTATTTCACTTCTTCAAACGTGCGGTTTTCCTGCCCTCCTTCCTCAGTGCTTGCGTTGCTGGAGTTAGACTGCGAGTATCCCAGCGGTGCATGGAGCTTGGGTCGCGGGCACGGGCTCAAGAACCATGCCGAAATCTCCGAGGGGAAGCTCGGCTCTTTGAAAAGAGTCTTGTAGAACATCACTGCAGTTTTCGTGCTTTCAGAAGGCCTTGCCCACACGTCTCTGCCTTCTGGGGATGGGACTCCATGCTGCAGTCGGATCAGAAGGGCTCTTAGGCAGCCAGATCCTTTTCAGTAAGGATGAGTTACTGGAAAACAGCGTTTTCCTTTTCTGCATGCTGGTTGTGTGCGAAGACAGGCAGAATTAATCAGCTCGACGCTGGCTGTAGGGAGGACTGCGAAACTGAACGATACGTTCCTTGAGATCGTGGCCCGTTTCTTACGCCCGGTGGGTGATGCGCAGCCCCGG
>NW_010262410.1:5016-18703 GCF_000690775.1 Eurypyga helias
CGCGAAGGCTGTCGCTCTGCAGGAAAAATAATCAGGTGTAAGAGCCCTACTCCGAGGTGTGTGTGTATATACCATGTCAGTGAGGTGTTCTTCCTGTCCCGACCATTGATACTTGTTTTCCTTTCATCCAGAAGTTTCTTCTTCCTTTTCCTGTAGGAAATGAATTAGTGGCAGAGAGGGCGATTGCTGTAAAAGATCTAGATGTCGCTGTCCCCAGGCTCCCCTCGTGCTCCTCCCAAGCTGATTCACTACACACAATGACTTTGGAAGGACTGAATGCTGGCACAGCTCAAATCGAGCAAGAGACTCAAATCTCGGTCACCTCTTGGCAGTTCTCAGCTTTGCGTCAGTGTGATACACGTTTTAGCTGGGAGCAGTTCGCTGATGCTGCTTTATGCTTTACAACAACAGAGAAATTTCATGTGGGAGGGAATACATCTGAAAACCTGTGTTTTTTTCCCTTCAGCTGATTGCTGCCTATCATTTAATATTTTGCCAGAATTCTAGGTAGGTCACCCTCTGTAGACACTCTGTCTTGGGAATACGAAGTGATTAAGGTAATGCATTAAGGAAAATATCTTCAATAAAGGCTTCTAAATCTGAAAAATTCAGATTCTCACAGAATCATCCATGTGCGTGGATCAAAATTTATTGCTGATGTGCTGCCATTTCAGTTAATGAGGTTTTGGTAGTAGTGAATTTAATCCCCTCCCCATTAAAAAGCACTTCATCCAGCAGACGCAAAACCACAGCTTTTTGGGGCTGGCTTATGTTCAGGAGCCACGATTTCAGTTTCTCACTCTTGCCTCTTGTCTCCCTCGTGGGACCTGCTCCAATTTCTTTTTATTTAAGGAAGAAAAATCAAAACATGGCGTATTTTAACAGTTCTTAGATTCCAAAAGTTTGTTCCCTGTGGCCATTTTTTAGGCAAAACACTCACATTTAGAGGATGTGCCGTGGTGCCCCGAATCCTGTGAACATTGAGGCTTGTACACAGGTGTGTAGAGGATATTTGAGAAAGTATTTTTTAGGTGAAAGCTTGTTATAAATGGTGGGTTTGAGGTGTTGTACTTTTATTTCCCTCCTCCCTGCATAAAGCTGTTGAAAGGATGATCTTTCCTGTAGTGAAAACACTAGCGTGAGTGAGTTTATCCTGCTGCAACTAACAGGGCTTATTTCAAGAGGGGAAATCAAGGACACAATTATTTTTTAAATAGTGAAAGTAGGTCCCAGTGGCTGTGCCTGGTACAGCGTCCGGTGTCTCTGGCCGGGCTGCAGACGATTTTTTAATCACTTGAGGCAGGAACTCCCCCGGCTCCACGTGGCACACGTGAAATCACGCAGCACAGTCGGAGGCAGAACGCGCTTTCCGCTCTCTCCGTACGTGACGCACCACGTGGGCAGTGAAGCAGCGCCTAGGAATTGCTGGTTGTCGTCGCTGACCCCTAGAAAGTTGTCTTTAAAAACCCTTGGACATCATTTTTCCTGTTCTTAGTATATACTAACACAGGAATTAGTATATACTAAATCATTGAGGAAGGGATGCAGAGCAGGTAACTACTAAAATGTGCTGCAAACGAGGCAGGTAACGCGTCTCACCACTTCTGTGAAGTAACACGCAACCTAATTGCGGACTAAAAGTCACACGCTAATTATCACTCATCATCTCATTCATTATCCTATTACCATATTATAATTGATCATCTGATAACATTATTTTAGTAACATTGTTCTACAGCGTTTCCAATAGTCCAGTTGGTTGCGGAGCTTCCCGCCAACACGGCTGGATGTAGGTTAAACCCTCAGCGAGTGTGAACTTCCAGCAGGTCCCTGAGTTCTGGGGGGGCAATCGTGTGTTGCCTTCGTGTCTTTATCCCTCTGCTGCCTACGGCGTGCTGGGAAGGTGGAACCTAACCAAGTGGGCACGGTGTTTTCCGCTTACGGCATGTTAAACTGGTGCTTTACTACCCCGGCAGGCTGGGGTTTGCTGGGGTTTGGGGGGCGTTTTGGTAGAAGAACTTTGCTTTCTTGGAGGTAAGAAGCAGAATGGCAGATACTTTCTGGAGGAAAAACTAACAGGGTGTCCTGTTCCTTGTGTGCTGTTTGTAGGTTTTTTTATTTCGTCGATGTTTTCCTGAAATACGGGATCACCTTACTTGGGATTAATCTGGGATATTGCCTTGGCCATGAAAAGTTTACGTTGTTTCAGCGCTTCTTGAAGCTGGGCTGTTCGCTGCCTTCTGGGGACCAGTTACCGGAGTTCCTAAGTTACGCGGTGAAAGCGCGGGGGGAGCACAAGGAGTGGCTGCCCTATCTGCTCCTGGCGGGGTTTGATCCAGTGCAGTTGATGCGCAGAATCTGGTAAGCAGATGGTATCATCTCCTTTACTTAATTACGGCGTGCTAATCGGCCCGATAGAAGGCAGAGCTGGGCCAAGGCTGGGAGGAGAGGAACCGGGTGCTGTTAGAAGTTGCGTTAAACAGTGATGTAGCAGAAATCCCGGTCTGATTTTGGGGTGGTTTTCCGTTCTTCCACAGACAAATAAGCGCTTGGTGATGGTTTATATTTAATTAGGCAAACAGAATTGAGCTTAGAGTCAAAATTATGAAGCATTTATATTTTCCTCTGTTTTTTTTCTTATCGGTGAAGACGACACTTAGACTTTACTAGCGTGTGCCTCAGCTGTTAGCAACGTGACGTGAGATGTATAAACGCGTCACATACGTGACCTAACGCTGTGAAAGCAGCAGGATTTTAAGGTGTATTTAAATACTAATTTATAGTTCAGATACTGTTACAATATCATGGTTAAGGTATTGTCGGTCGTAACTGTAATGCGCTGGAGTCTTGACCCCTTATTAAAATGTAGGTGGTAATTGAGTAAGAAATTAGTGCAGAGGTGAGTGCTGCTTGTTTCTGAGGCGTTTAAATTTCAGAGCAGATAGTTTTTCCTTACGGTATTTTTAGAAGGAATGGAGGAAGGTAACATTACATTAGTAAAGGCTTGTGCTGCCAACGTGACTTTGGATTTCACCCTAATGGTTTCCTGTTTCTGGGCTCAGGGTGGAGGCTGTTACGGTGTTGTTAGAAAATAGCAAAGCTTTCTCTACCTTGTTTCCATTATTGTATTTATGCTGTTGTGTCAAATGGTGGTTTATGGGAGTTTCTGTTATGCAGGATTTTCTCTGTGAGCGAGAATGTCCTTAATTTCATCCTGGAGTTCACGAACTGGAAAAGACTTCCTCCAGCTGTAGAGCAAGACCTTGCAGACTACAAGGAGAAGTTCACCTGGATTCCCAAGAGCCATTTTGGTAAGCAATACACTTAGGAACAAAACGTCTCTGCGTATCCAGGCTGCCCAGGGAAGCAGTGGAGTCACCATCCCGGGAGGTGTTCAAGGAATAGAATCACTGAACGGTTCGGGTTGGAAGGGACCTTAAAGATCATCCAGTTCCAACCCCCCTGCCATGGGCAGGGACACCTTCCACTAGACCAGGTTGCTCCAAGCCTCATCCGGCCTGGCCTTGAACACTTCCAGGGATGGGGCAGCCACAGCTTCTCTGGGCAACCTGGCCCAGTGCCTCCCCACCCTCTCCGTGAAGAACTTCTTCCTGATATCTAATCTAAACCTCCCCACTTTCAAGTTAAACCCATTACCCCTTGTCCTGTCACTACAGGCCCTTGGAAAAATCCCCCCCCAGCTTCCTTGTAGCCCCTCCAGGTACTGGAAGGCTGCAATAAGGTCTCCCCGGAGCCTTCCCTTCTCCAGGCTGAACAAGCCCAACTCTCAGCCTGTCCCCACAGCAGAGGGGCTCCAGCCCTCGGAGCATCTTTGTGGCCTCCTCTGGACTCACTCCAACCAGTCAATATCCTTTGGATGTTGCGGAGCGTGTAGATGTGGGGCATGAGGACACAGTCTAGTGGGTAGGGTAGTGTTGGGGTGATGGTTGGACTGCATGATCTTACAGGTCTTTTCCAACCTGTGTGATTCTGTGATTCTATCCCGGCTTCCAGGCTGTAAGCGGGAAAGGGCTCTTTGTGCTAATGCACGATGGCAAAGAAGCTTCAGTAGTCGATAGACGTGGCTTGTCCAGAAACTGGGGAGCAGACATAGCAGAAATACTGACACGTATTTGTTTGTTGTCACTCCCGTAATCAAAATGTGGTCAGCCGAAATGATTCCATAACTGGTTGTCCAGGAAAACACCAGTTCTCACTCGTTCGCCCTTCGGGAAAGCAGCTTTAACATACAGGTCGTGCTCTGTGCATTGGAAAATTGCACCCGGGTGTCTTGGTTAGCAGCTCGTGCGAAGGCAAATCCTTCTTTAAAAGGGTCTGTAATCATTTTTAAAATGTCAAAGTGATGATGTTATTTAATAGCAGCTTCAGAATATTAGAAGCTAATTGGGATATCGGAGTTAAAGCAAAAAGGTTTCACTGGGGGAAACTTAGCTGAAGTTCTTTCTCTGGAGTTACACGCTCGCTGTACTTACCCTTCTGTACTGAACGACACAGGGCCCTGCAGTTAGCCCTACACATCCCCTGGGAATAAAGTCAATGGAGAAGCCGCTCCAGGCGCGCCTGGGGGCGCTGGTGTTCTGTGTGGGGAGAAGTTCTAGACGTTCCCGTAACGTGAGGTCTGCGTGTGAGCGAAGGCGGGTTCGTGCATCTCTTGGCACAGCTTGTCCCGGGTCAGGTTATTTAGCCACATGGTAGAATATTTGGCATCATGCCAGCTGAGGCGTGCTGTCATTTAATACTTCCCCTAAAAGTGGGTTTCCCTTGTCTTATTTTGTTGCTTGATTTACTTTGTTACATCCTTCTGGTCCTTCTTGGGACAAGAAAGGGGATTTGGTGGTCTCCAGGTTTTCCTTCCAACCATTGTTAGTGGGAGTCTGCCAGTTACTGTGAAATTGGTCAGAACCTATCTGTATTGCTCTAGAAAAGCTTTCCTTCTTCTGCAACCGAGTTGTTCTGTGCACAGTAGTAGCCACCGAAGTGCCAGCACCTACCCCGGCGTCTCTCAGTGGCAAGAGAACCTGCTGCTAAGCACTCAGCGCTGCTTGTTGACGGCAAAGCACTCCAGTCCTGCGGACTTATTCCCGACAGGACTGCAGCCTACGCTACCCAGCATCCTTCTGCTACCAACACCAACAGCCTACGAAGAGAGGCAGCTGGGGGCACAACTACTGTTGCCCTGGGATTTGACCTTTATTTAAGCCCACAATCCAATGCAAATAATCCCTTTTTTGCATCAAATCCCTCTATTGAATATCTGGCAGCGGTGCTGGGATGAGGGTTAACCTCTCGTCATTGACAACCATGACCCAAAGTCCCCTTTTGGGTGGAAATGAGGGAATTTTGCTGCCTCAGCGTTTGTACTCCAAGAAATCTCAAACTGTGTTTTTCCAGCCCACGTGTAATAACAAACCCTGTTCCCGATCACTGCGATCCTGCTGAGACCGCTCCAAAGGTGCCTCGCACCCTTTGGCTACCACGTTAGTGTGGCTAAAACTACGGCAAGGCGCAGAATGTTAACGATGAAGGTAGGCAGGAAATTATCCCATCAACAAAAGGCCCTTGATCGGGGAAACCAAGCGGCTGAGGCGAGTTCCACCCACAGTCCCTTTGCAAATCCCAAGGAAGCCTGATCTGCCAGGTGCTAACGGGAATGGTCTAGCCCGTGTAGACGGGCAGGCACAGAGCCATGCCTGCCCACTGACACCAAACCAGAATAACAGAGGTGTCCACGCCCTGATTCAACTGCATGACATCCTTAATTGCAACGAGGCAGTAGGGCTTTCTGCAGTACCCCTGCTCACTCGATTCATGTAGGATACGGAGTATTGCATTAGTAATAAGAAGGGAATCGGAAGGCTGAACTCTTTAAAAAAAAGCTGTGGTCTGGAGAAGGCTGACTGCTTGGTTTCACAGAATCGCTGAGGTTGGGAAGGACCTGTAAGTGTGTAGACGTGGCGCTCCTCCAAGGAGCGTGTAGTCACGGGCTTGAGGACACAGTCTGGTGGGCAGGGTAGTGTTGGGGTGATGGTTGGACTGCATGATCTTAGAATCATAGAATGGTTTGGGTTGGAAGGGACCTTAAAGATCATCCAGTTCCACCCCCCCTGCCATGGGCAGGGACCCCTTCCACTAGCCCAGGTTGCTCCAAGCCTCATCCAGCCTGGCCTTGGACACTTCCAGGGATGGGGCATCCACAGCTTCTCTGGGCAACCTGTTCCAGTCCTTCCCCATCCTCTCCAGGAAGAATTTCTTCCTGACATCTAATCTAAACCTCCCTGATTTCAATTTATACCCGTTACCCCTTGTCCTGTCACTACAGGCCCTTGTAAAAAGTCCTCTCCCAGCACCCTTGTAGCCCCTTCAGATACTGGAAAGCTGCAATGAAGTCTCCTTGGAGCCTCCTCTTCTCCAGGCTGAACAAGCCCAATTCTTGCAGCCTTTCGTCATAGGAGAGGGGCTCTTGTAGGTCTTTTCCAACCTGTGGGATTCTGTGATACTTCTAGACTTGATTTTCCATTCCTTGCCAGGTGGCACGAGCCTCTCTCCCCCCCAGGCAGGTGGCTGTTCTGGGCTGGGTGATGGAACTTTCTGATTAAGGATAAAATGCTGCTTCGACACTTTCTTCCTAGAAATTGAGGGTAGAAATTTTCTAGCTCCTGTAGGGAATTTCCGAAAATGCTGATCCTAGTGGACAACCACCCTTGGCTTTTGAGAACTCGCTATCTGCCAGAGCGACGGGGGGAGTGGGGTTCAGGTGGGATCCAGCCAAAGCCAGTGACCGTAGGCAGGCGCTGTAACCCCGTGGTGTCCTGCTCACTGACTTGGGTTTTTCACTTTCAGCCGTCATCCCTTCCCTGTCTCATCTCTGCCGTCTTGAGATCCGGTCCATTTTAACGAGCCAACGCCTGCGATCGGACCGGTTTATCCGGGAATTGCCTCTGCCGGCGTGTCTCCAGGATTACCTTCTCTACTTAGATGTACTGCGAGTCAACGCTATCCCAGAAGCGGAGGATTATCTGGGGCGGGGAGAGGAGGGAGCTCCCTCTACCAGTTGCTCCGGCGCTGAAGATGCAGAGAGGAGGGACGCCTGTAAAGCCAGTGCGAGGTGACTGTAAATAGCTGTCCGTAGGAATGACTCTTTTCACGCTCCGGTTTCATACTTTATCTAGAAGTTTGTCGCAAGTCCTACGATTTCCGTGTTTAAAAAGTCTGTTGTAGCTTTCTGAGTCTGGGAACACTTTATGGTTTTTGAAAGGGCATTTTTAACTCTTACGGAATAAAACTAGCTTGTTCAACGATCACCCTGACAGAGCGGTTGAAATCTGCGTGGTCAGACACCGGTAGCAGAGGCTTTATTCTAAGGACTGCAGATACCAAATGAAATTACCATTAAGTCAAGGAACACAATCTTGTATTATCGCTATGAATTTGTGAAGGGGTGATCTAGCTGAACCACAAATAGGAAAATAATATAGGGAAGGAAATATTTTGCTGAAGGAACAGTGATTTTCTTTTTTCCCCCCTTTCCTTGGTCACCTGTTATTTGGTGGAACGTCGGAGCAGGAGGCTGGCTCAGGGCCTGCACCCCATCCCCTCCCCTTGCGTGGCCTGCGGGCCAGGCGCGCAACGTCCCCACAGCACACGGGCACGACACCGCTGCCCAAAACATCCCTCCTTCAGGGAAGTGACAAAGTGACTGTCCTCATGGGGGGGTGATGGGGACAAGGCAGGGACACCTCGCTGGAAGACAGCTGCCATCCCTCACGCTGGGGGAGCCTGCGGAGGTGAAGACGGTGCCACTGGGCTCACTGGTAGTAGATGCTGAAGGCGTGGAGGATGTACAGGAAGGTCGTGATGAAGGCGAAGAACTGTACGAGAGGAAGAAGAGCAAAAGCTGGGGTCAGCTGGGAGGGTCTAACCCCCTCTCCTCTCAGCGCTCGACCTGGGGAGACATCTCCAGCCTCAAAGAGGCAAAGCCTCCAATTTCCAAGGCTGTCCCTGAGCTGCTGGACCCCAGAAGCCCACCCTGGCTGCAGGATGCAGCAGAGCCGAAGCTCTGACCAGCGTGATGCTGCTGGCCTTGGGCTGGCTTTGCTGCGTCTCCTCGAGGGGGGAGCTGGGGGTGTTGGGGCCTGCCTGGGGCGTTCTGGGCCGACTCACCGACGCAGCGCTGTTGAGCTGGTAGTACAGCGGCGAGTTGGGGCCGAACTCGGAGCGGATGGTCGCGTTGGCTTGCAGGACAGCCGCGCTCATGTACAGAATGGCTGTAGCGCCGTGGTACAAACTGTCCTGCAAAACAAGGGTGCGGTGAGGATCAACACCTGCCCGGGACCGTCCTCTTCCAGTTTACCAAGGAGGAGGTCCATCCTCTGCACTGAGAGTGCTCGAATGGGACACACCCTCCGGAGAGGGGCCAGCACCAAATCCTTGTACCCTGCCTAACCCTCGGCACAGCACGGCCCCCCTGGTGTTTCCAGTCACGTTGTTCGCAGAAGGCTCGCGGCTGCCCGGCTGACCCATTGTCACCCACAGTGGCCTTGCGCCCGCGCTGCTGCTGCCACCACCTGCCCGTGTCCCAGCCCCTCCTTACCAGCACTTTCCAGTTCTCGCTGTTTCTGTGCAGGCCGAAGAGGTAGCTTAGGAGGAGCAGCAGGGAGACGAGGCAGGAGCTGAGCGACACGTACATCACCCATCCCTGCAGCAGCGGGAAGGAGACGGAGGTAGCAGCGACGAGGATCCACACCCAGGTCCCGCAGAGCTGCCAGAGTCAAACACGGGCACCTCCAATGAGCGTGGGATGGGGAAAGCCCCTTCTCCTCCCTGAGTCCCTCCCGGGGCAGCCCCAGCAGCCATAGGAAGCCCTGGGGCAACATGGACCAACCTCCCAGAGCATCCTTGCACAACAACCTGGCATGACTTTCCCTGAACACTCCTGGGAAATATTCCTTCAGAGAATCTCTTTGAGAAGGGAAAGGTTTGCTGCCGCCTCTGACGCAAGGAAACATCTCACCCCGAGGGCTTTGGTGGAGAAGCCAGAACGTGTGCTTTTACCTGGGAAACGTGAACGGCCGCTTGGGTTCAGCCCTGCCCGTGCCTTAATCTCCTGGGCCTGAAGTCACAGCATGAGGAAGTCTCCTCCAGACTCCACGCACCGGCCCAGAGTGAATCCTTGCTTCTGGATCCACCCAAAATATTTACTGCGCGCAGATAGCGCATGGGGTTAATCAGGATTACCTCCGCGCTGCCCTGTGCTGCTCCAGCTCCGGTGGATGAAACTCCCCCAGCGTCGCAGCCGGGAGCTGAGCTCACCAGCACGGGCAGCTCATGGCCAAACCCAGGCACAGCGCTCGCTCCTGCCGAGCTTGGGTGGCGTGGGTCGCCGGCACCGTGTCACGTATCAAAGTACACAGCCGTTATCTCAGCCAGGCCCACCGGATGCCCTCTGCACCCAGAAGCAATTGAGGGATTCATGGAATGTCATACTTTACAAGACACCCAGCTACCTTCAAGCCTTTGCTTAATACGGAGAATGGAATTCCCTTGGTTTTTCCAAGCAATTTTCCAAGCAATTTCTATGCAATAAGTAGAGCTGCTTCTGCCCCGGAGGAGCCGGCAGCTCTTTGGCCCCCCTCCGGCAGCTGAAACCCCTCGCCCGGCCTGTGCACTGGAGCCGCAACGTGCCTGGTCTTCAGGCTGCTCCCACACAACCCCTGTGGCGCAGACCGCCTTTGCCCAGTCAGAATGAGCTACGAGATGCTGCCCTCGGGACCGTTTTGGGGGGCTGCTCCCCCAGCTTCAGAGCCGTGAGCGGGGTGCCGTAACGCAGCGGAGCTCGGCATACTCACTATCTCCGGCAGGATGAAGGCGTAGGGGACGGTTTTGAAGACGGCGGGTCCGGAGGGCAAGGCGGGCTGCGTGGAGGCCGCGGGGGGACACACTGAGGCCATCTCTTCTCAGCTTGACACCACGACCGCTCCCGGCTCAGCTCCGCTCGCGTTTCCCTGCGCCGCCCCGCTCCCGTGCTGGGTTTTAACCGACACACCCGCAGGGACGTAATCGCAGAAACCAGCCCGGGCTGGCACCGCGCCGCTTCCTCCGGCTGAAGGAGCCCGCGGCAGCCCTCTGGTTAGTGTGGATGGCTTCACCCACCCTGCTGCCGGAATGGCAGCGGGACCCTGGCCCTGCCACCGGCATCACCCCCCTTAAGGAGGTGGGGGCTGAATTCCACACCACGCCAGGGCAGAAACATTCCCCGCAATCCAGTTTTCCCCTTGGCACACTTCCAAGCCTAGAATATTTTCACTTCCACCGTTGTTGCCTCCTCCCCTTTCTGTTCAGGTTTCTGCTCTGTCAGACTCCCCCACCGGGCACATCCAGCCTTCCAACACTGGCTGCCAAACGTTCTTTACGGACAACATGACGCGCTGGTAAAGGACGGGAGGGTTTGCCTGCCTCCTGCTCGGTGCCCGGAAAGGCCTGAAGGACAGCTGCTGGGACAGCTTTGACTTCTCCCTCCTGGCAGTGGCGCTTGGGATAGGACAAGCGCAGGCTGTTTTTTCCAGAGGACTCTGCCTTGGCACTAACTGGGGGGATGAAAGGCTGAAGGTGGCATCTCGCAGCCTAGTGCGGTCGTTCCCCCTAACTCGGGCAACGCTCTGCGGCAGGAGGACACGATATCCTAGTAAGATACCGTATCTCTCTCAGGAGAGCCAAGTGATGCCCTAGGCATTTGCCTTCTGTGCCAAGCTCTTGTGCAATACAGAGCAAAGATCAAATCCATGATGTTCCTCGTTTTCTGAGGCCAGGGGGAAGTCTCTGGAGGCTCCGGTTTACACCTGCTGTCAGCAGGAGCTGGCTGCGGGCTCCACGCAGTGCGCGGTGGTCTTGGAAAGACCTTGGTTTAACCCACTTCACACCTGATGACCAGCCCCTGGCTCAGACTTAAATCCCCGTCCGTCACCATGCAGAAAGCATCCACACAGCCAGCACCAAGGAGAAAGCGGATGAGTAATTTCCCAGTGGGAGCGGGCAGTTCGTACAGCCGGCGGTTACGGACCGCCCGGGGAAAAGAAGCCTTTAACGTCCTGGGCCACCTGAGGAAGATGCCGGCATAGCCGTGCGCAGGGGAAAGGCAGCGTGCCCCCAGTTCTCACCAGCTGCTGTTTGTGTTAGGTGGGTCAAGCACATTCCTAGTAACCCAACCTTTTCCTGAGAGAGAAAGAAAAGCAGCAAAACGACCTAAATATGGAGCAAACAGGTGTCCACAGGGTTTTTTCTTAACCTGGCTGACCTTGCTCAGCAGCATTCTTCAAGATCATTGCTGTTTTCCTTGCTGTTACCCGCCTACTGGGGTCCTGGGACAGGGAGTCTTTTGTTCCCCCTGATTAACACAAAACTGGAAGTAAACTGGAAGCTGAGTGTGAGGAGGAAAGCGCTGCCTCAGCATTTGCTCAGCTTAGGGAAAACAGAACACTCAACGGTGGCTACATCAGGTACAGTGGCTTCATCAGGTACGTGTAACAACAGACAACCACAGCCTTGTCTCGGAAAATTTAAAGTATAATTTCCATTAGTCAGAGAGATAAGTCTCTCAAAACGACAGTATGTTACAGTGCTCGTTACGACTCGGATACTTTCCTTTCTGTAAGAATTTATCTGCGTTGTTCTGTTCTTCTACAATCCATTCATTCTCCAGCATTGTTTTTCCTCACTTCTCCCAAGAAATCGTAAGCCAGCTCGGCGATATCAAAGGCTTTGTGAGTGTTTTCCGACGACAGCAGATACTGAAGCGCACCGTCGTTCTCTCGGCTCTTTTTCAAAAAGTCAGCAATCGCTTTCCAGCGAGACGCTTCAGACTCTTCCTCGGCCCACTTGTATTCCGGAAGTAGAGTGGACCAGAGGAGAGGGAGGACAGAGTCGTGGTACACCAGGACAAACAGGGACTTCAGGAACTCTCCATCTCTCTGCAGAGAAGAGTATTTGACAGTCCTTCAGTGCACATACGTGGTGTTGCCAAGCACTTCTCCAGAGGAAGGGGAAAAACCAGGCAAGAAAACATTCAACCAACCCCCAGTTCCCTGGATAACAACGGGAAGAGGTTGGACTTTCCAAAACAGACATCAGTTAGCTTGGATGAGCCTCAAACTCCCCACTGAAACTACACCATATACGCTACGGATCCACAAACCTCCTCTCCCAACCCACCTCCTTTTCCAAACGCCAGCAGCCGTACGCAGCCAAACCCTGCCTGTGTTCCCAGAAAACAGCAACAGTTGCCGACAGCCCTGTCCAAGCTCATAGGGGTATCTCCAGTTCTTCCCAAAACCACCAGCTGGGACAGCTGTTCCCTGCAGCCTCTGCAGCGACAGGCCCTGTGCTGTGGCCGCTGGGGAAGCGCTGCCTCCTCCCCGCCTCGGAAGCCCGAACTCCACTCTCCACAGCCCTAGGCAGCGCGTGGCGGGAGGTAAGGCCACGCCGCAAGCACCGTTATTTCCCACCTGACAGGACAATCGGTGCGTGGTGAGAATTGCACCCTTCCCTGTAAAGCCCAGTTTGCAAAACCCAGAGACTTAAGAATCAGCCTGGTCAGTTATCCAGCACTGGAAATCCCAACTGCTTGGTCAGTTATCCAGCACTGGAAATCCCAACTGCTTGGTCAGTTATCCAGCACTGGAAATCCCAACTGCTTGGTCAGTTATCCAGCACTGGAAAATCCCAACTGCTTGGTCAGTTATCCAGCACTGGAAGATCCCAACTGCTAGAACTAGACAAGATCCACGCGCCTCGTTTTCCAGACGCACGCTAAAAAAGCCCTTTGTGCAAGGACACGCACAGCACTGCCTCCTCGGAAAAATCCCTGAGCCCCGAGGCCCTCCCAGAAGGGCGAGCGCTGCACCTGGCATCGAAGAGCCTGCGTCTCGGCGTCATGTAACCGTGCGGGGAGGAGTCACACTTGGCCAGGCAGCAATCCTACCGTGGGAGTGGCACATGACAAATCAGGTAAAACTGGATGGTTCTGGGATGCTGAGGAGTTACTAATTCTTTCAGCAGCTCAGCTTGCATGGTGGATGAATGGCCTTGAAAAAGCAATTCTGACTCAACGGCGTTTTGTTTGCAGAAATGGGGCGATCTCGTGTATCTACTCAGTCGCGTGCACAAAATCTCCTGCTGCTGCTCCCAAGAAGTGTCCTGGATCGAGAGCCAACGCCTTTCTCGCTCGGTTACCTACAGCTCCTCTTTGTCCAGAGGCCGGCAGGCAGGACAAGGTGTGGGTAAGCCTGATGACGTGGCCAATTCAGTCCTCCTCCAGCCGTCCCCTCGCCAAAATGGGAGATGACAACTGTCTGAGCGGGCAGGTTTGCAGAATTTGGGAGCCCCTTTCCACGCAGACTGTGGGAGGACAGGAGCTCAGGGCTCGGAGGAGGAAAGATTTTGTGGACGTTACACAGCCCCTTCAGTGCTAGTGGAAAGCTGTTATCAGCCACATGCTGGAAGCACATTGTGGAAGGGAGTCACTTCAGGTGTGAACCTTTAACAGCTCCACCACTAACAACCAGACACAAACACTGACACAAGAAGTTAGCAGTTAATTTCTTATGCCTCCTTCTCCTAGTTACTGTTATGGGTAAGAAGTGTTAACAGCTCACAGAATCATAGAATCACAGAA
>NW_010262411.1:0-17313 GCF_000690775.1 Eurypyga helias
TTCTATGATTCTATGATAAGTATTTGAGATTAGGCTTGGATTCAGGAAAAAAGGGAATGAAGAATTCAGGTTACTGTTGAATTCCGCAAGACATACAGGAAAAACATGATCCGTGCAGGAAAATAAATCATGGGTCATTCAGAGTCAATTAGGAGTTCCTGGATGATGGTTAAGTGTAAGTATTAGGACACCGAGGGCTAAAATACCCTTCTTCAGGTTAAGCGCAGCAGCTGATTTCAAGTATGTGAACGTTTTATGATTAGTTCTGCAGTTACATTTGAGCTTAAATACAGCAGGGATTAATTTCTTGTACTTTGGTACTAAAGAATTTGGTTTCTTGTTGAATCTGGTAAGTTTGGATGCTAAGACGAAGAGAAGTACTAGAATAGTTTAGGATTATTTTGGTTAGTGTTTCCTTCTTTCTATATCGTTTCTGGCAAGGGAGGCAGGGGGCTCTTAATGGGAGTTTAGCTCTTGTATTTGGCTTAGGGAAGGAGAGAAGAGAGTAGGTTGGACAAAACCAATTCTGATGAGTTTAAAGCTAGAACTGAGTGACTGCAGTTTATGACTCCACCAATAAATAACAGTTAAGTGTTCAAAGGTTTTAGTCAGATGTCAGGTATGCTGGCTAAGAAACCTGTATAAAGTGTTTGGGCAAACCAAACATTAACTGGTGTCCTCAGTGTCCCATACAGGAAATGCACACACAGACACACACCTGTATATTTACACACACATATGGTTGATTGTATGGGCTCTAAGAAAATTGAGGAATTGAGGCAATGCTGTGGAAAGGTTTCAGAAAATCAGAATACTTCAGCTCAAGGCCTAGCTACCAATTTTAGCAAAGACAGTGGCTACCACTCGATTAAATTCTCATTAAAAGTCCTGTAGTTAGCATCATAAAACTCAGACAGTAGTAATTACCAACTATTTATACATTTTTCCACAGTTAATTTGAAATTAAAACACATTTACCTGTCTTTCTGTGTTCTGAGTTACATTTACTTTTAATAATGACTCATGTTGGATAAGAAGTACCATACAGAAATAATAAACTGCGTAATGCACATTGCATAGAGGGATGCAGTAGCCTATGCACTTATTAAAAAAAAATAAAAAATAATGTCTAATTTGTTTTGGTATTTATAGAAAAATCCTAGTGACCCTTCAAAATTGTTGAATCAATATTTCAAGAACAGAAATTTACAAAAGTGTTTAGAGTGATTCTTTCATACTACAGTATTTAATAATACACTTTGGAGGTATATTGGGGTAAGAAGATGACAAATCAGTTAATGTATTACTACCTCAGAACAGCCCCTGTTATCATTTAGATTTATTACAAAACCGTTATGCAAAAGCATTTTTCTATTGCCTTTTTTTTGGGTGATGACTTATATTCACCAAGAGGTGAATCCTACAGACTGTAAAGCAGTATTCAGTGGAGCTGCTTATGAGAGAAAATGCTGTGGAGGAGAGCATACCCTTTAATAAAAAGCAATGTAACTTGGAAAGTACCGAGGTTGAGTTACACTCTTCTTCCCACTGAAAACAGGCACTTTGGACTTCAAGTACAGCACCATGTATCAGATGTGCTTGTCTTGTAGAGCTGAACAGCAGATAAATGCCTAAAAGTGAGGGGGCCCTTTGGCATCTTTAAATGTGGAGTAAGAAGCAGCCTACTGCTGGGATAGGTGCTCTAATAGTAAACTACAGGGTTTGTGAAAGAGGGGGAACAATCTAACCTCCCATCTGTCTGTAGTGGCTTCATTTTTAAGCACAGCCTTTGGGAGGTATGCTGCAAGCCACCATTCCCAACATGTTTATTCCTTAAGGCTTCTTCCCCACAGAGTTTGCTGCCTTAAGAAGTACCACAACAAGTGCCCTGACACTGACTTCATGTGGGAAACCTGATTCAGAAATCTGAGCAGGTCTCTTGATCTGGTACAGTATCGGTAATCCCAAGAACAGGGTTTTTCCCTGCCTCCATCTCTGTGATTTGCTTAAGTCATGGGAGTTCTCCTGTCAACTGGAATGATGCAATTAATATTAGTTTATTTTTTTTTGTATGCCTCTGAGCCTTACAAGCTGCAATTATAAATTATATCAATTGAATGACACACTTAAAAGAGTGTATCATTTAATATGACACTGTCAATTTTAAGAACTCACTTCAATATGAATTTCTTCCAGAAAAAGATAATCAATGAGGACAAAAATACATCGTTTTGTTAGAAGATCTCTAAAGATTTGCCCAGTTTCTTTTAAAAATGCCCCAAATGTCAAGCTGAAAAAATATCAATAAATGAGATGTTTGTTTCTTTTCAAATAAATGCACTGAATTTCTAAATACAGGGAGATTTTCTCATTCTTTTTTAATGGAAAGTTTTAGGAACAAATATTCTCAAGTATCCTGACTAGCTCTAACTTCAAAGTGGACAATCCAGTTACATTACAAGTTACGGCCAATTATATTCCTAAGAGGAGAACCTACACTAGACACAGAGGGGTCCAAGGGCAAGCCTGCTCTTTAATGTGGCATTAGAGTATGGATGAAGAAATGCATTACCTAAAACACTGGCTACATGCTGAGCCATGAAAGGGAACAGTGAATGCAAGCTGCGCACACAGCCGCTTCACTGTGGACCAAGACAATAACCAGTATCGGACAAGCTTAAAAATAACTGCTGAAAAAAGAAAAGAGCCTAATACTCACTTTGTTGGCGCAAAGCAACTCGTGCGTGTACTTGAAGCTTCTGTGTAGGAAATGTTGCAGTTCAAGGAAGTCCTTGTTTCTGTGCATGCTGTTGTATTTCACAGCCGTTTCTCAGCATCTCATATGTCAGTCTTTTGGTCACTTACTGCACAGAGTGTATCTATAAATGGTCTCTGGGGATGCTTACAGACTGTTTCAGTTAGTCTGTCCCTAAGATTAAGCAGATTTTCCTTCTTTTTTTCAAAGCTGGCCATTGCTTGCTGGAAGGCCATTCTCTTGCGTGGGAGATGGGACGTGCATTGGGAAGCTCCTCTCAGGGGGTTTCCTGGATGCTGCCTGGTATGATAAGCTCTCTTTTTATCACTACCACATGGGGACAGAAATTTTCATGATATGTGTAAACCATTATAGGAAACTAGTATGAGGGTTAAAATAAAATTTCAAAAATCCTTTCTTGCTCCAGACTTCTTGTTGGAATTAGTGGGATGAATCTGAGTCGATTCTCATACTAGGCAAGTGTAAGACAACCTGAGCCTAAGAGCCAGGTGTCTGCATTGTCCCTGTGTCCACTTCCCCAGCCCGCCCGAGCAGCCTTTTGCTATTTCCATGGTTTGCAAGAGACATCTTGTGGTCAAAAAGCAAAATTACAGAGCGTGCAGAGCGTGGTCTTTCTTCTGCGAAGGCTGAGGAGAGTAATCAGACTTCCACTGCCTCCTAAGCATTGTTTTCTTTTCACTGCCAGGGAATATGGGAAGTCGGAGTTATCCATCCGTCTGAAAGGAGCTTTCTGAGCAGATCAATGAGAAAAACAAGTGGGTTGTGATGGGGTGACGGAAGATGTGGTAACAGTAATAAAACGATGGGTGCAATTCTAAACTTATCACCATACCATGCTGTGCTACTAAAAACCTTATGAGAGAGGAGAGAAATAATGTGTCCGTGCTAGGTGAGTTGGGGCAATAGCAGCAGCAAAAGGTAACTCCTAGAAGATGCGTAACAAGATGTCTACAGAAACCATTCAGTAGAGGCTGCATCAGGCCAGGCAGTCTGGTAATGAGACCGTATAGTAATCATTTGTCTCCAAGCTGTTATTATCTATGGGAAGCAAATCTGATTCTTGCAAGTGTGCAATCAAAAAAAACCTTCCAGACCCCATGAAGTCACAGTTTATTAATAGAGCCTTGAAGAAGATGGAAATTCCATTTAGCAAAGGAATGGCCACTCATCCTCATTAGCTATGGCACCAGTAACTTCACCAGTGCTATGCAGAAGAGTATTTCATAAAGGACTAGTGTCAGGTTGACCTGGATATTTAATTTTGAGATGTGGACATTCTAGATTTCATAATAAAATATAAAATTAAATGAACAGTCCTTTGGGGGAGGGGAAGGAGGGTGGGAGGAGAAAAAGAAAAAAACCCCAAACCTCAAAATGTTTCTACAAGTGACAAACAGGCATTTTGCAAAATTTTCACAACTTCTTTTTGTTTTCCCTTTGTTGAATGAAATTACTGAGAAAATTATGCCAGTTTATAAATGTGTCAGTGATAATGGAGGTGAATTCTCTATTCCAACATCGTTTTCCCAACACGCTCTATTAACCATCTCTCACTTGTCTTTCAGAACTAAATTTTGTCCCCTTCCTTGAAAATTGAAACAATTAATACTTGGCCCAGCAGTATACAGCTGTAACAGCTCTGCACACGCTGCCTCAAAAGAGAGCAGCCCTTCTGCAGCCACAGGCAAATGACATATGTGGGAGCCAGCGCAGCCAGCAAAGTCTCCTCTTGGAGCAAAACTGGGGAAAATGACATAAACACAGGCTGGTCCTTCTAATCTCCTTGGAGCTTGCTGTGGCCCTATGTGCAGGGTAAACCTGCCCTGATTTAAATCATAGAATCACAGAAACATAGACCAGCCCTGGTTGGATGACCTTTAAAGGTCATCTGGCCCAATCTTTGATGGGAAAGGGAGCCTCAATGACATTATCTAGCACCCTGTCCAATTGCATCTTGAAAACCTCCAATGATGGGGACTCTACCCCAGCCCTGAGGAGGTTGTTCCAGTGATGGATTGTTCTCACTGTAAAAAAATTTCTTTCTTATATCAACATTAAACCTCTCCCAGTGCAACTTGTGCCCATTTCCCCTTGTGTTCTCCATGTGTCTCCTTGTAAAGAGACATCCTCTGTCCCCTTTGTAGCTGTCCTTTAGGTAACTGGAATACTGTGATGAGGTCCCCCTGAGCCTTCTCTTCTACAGGAAGAAAAGGCCTAAGTATTTTTTTCCTCATGTGGCAGGTTCCAGAACTTTAATAATCTTTGTGGCCCTCCTTTGGACCCTCCCCAGTCTGTCCATACCTTTCCTGAACTGTGGGGACCAGAACTGGACACAGCACTCCAGGTGTGTCCTGCCCAGCACTGAGTGGGTTGCTTGCACCCCTGTCTCTGCTAGCAATGCCCCTGTGGATGCAGCCCAGAACCCGATTTGCCTTTGATGCTGCAGCCGTGGCTCTGCTGACTCACATCCAGCTTGCTGTCCCCCAGGACCTCCAGGTCCCTTTCAGCAAGGCTGCTCCCCAGCCACACAGACCTGAGCCTGTACTGCACTCTTACTTATTTTAAATCTCTGCTACTTTTGCTTCTCTTGGTTGCTGAAACAGCTGGGAATGGCTGGCGTAAGAGAAAGACCATACAAACCAAAACCTGTCTCTTCTGAAATGCTGTTTGCGCTAGGGGCTGCAGCAGAGGATGAGTTGTGTCCTGACATATTTCCTTTAGTTTTGTTCCATATGCTCCTTGGCCATGCTCTTCTTTCTAGACAGCACTAACATTGAAATGAATGGCCTAATAGAGCTGAAAGACACGTTTAGCCTTTGTCCTTATCTACGTAACCATGGACAGATCCACATCAATTCTGGGCCTTCCAAGGAGCCTTATAAACTTTGAGAAGGGAATTCCTGTGTCTCAGAGATGCCTGTATACGCTCCAGGGTGGCAGACTTGTCATCATAGAGCAGGCACAGTATATTGCACTAATGTAAAAACTGAGATTTAGTTCTTTGCCATTCCTATTGCACGCTACTCCAGAACTGAGCAGAGAAGGAACATAAAAATGGCAAGCACTTACGGTTCAAACTACTTTCTTTCCTTCTTCTTCCTGGCTCTATTTGTGTAGAATGCGCATCATTTGTCAATAGGCAATTTTCTTCGTGAAGTGAAATAGTCTCTGCAACAGTGAAATTGTCCCTTTCTTAGTCTTCCCGTGAAGCTCTAAGAATAGACCAAAAGAAGATGCTTAAAACTCGTATTGCATTTGCAAATATAATGTTTAAATAAAAAAGTCCTCAAAACAAAGAATATCAAATGTTTACTCTCGGCTCCACTAAAAAAATGTCACTTGTGACTAGAATAAAAAAGCTACACCTGCTTCTCAAGGTGATGGGTCTGGAACTTTGGTCATAAGACCAGCAAAATGACCAGAGAAACACAGTCCTCCCTGTAAAATGGAATTATAACCAATGCAATTCGTACTGCAATTGATTACCTCAGTGCAAGCCCCGATTCATTCTAGGCAAGAGAGTGGGTTTACAGCTATGTTGGTTAAAAAATACATAATATAAACATGTTCCTAGGAGTCAGGATATTTTGCTTCGATTTTCTACACTGCTACAGTCTCTGCTAATCTACAGCATGTCACTTGGTTCCTGTGCTACAAAACTATACAGATCTAAGTTAAATATCACAGGTGAATATTGTATAGTATTTAAGAGGCACAACAATAGTCCTCTTTTTCACAGCAGTAATTAATGTGCAAATTAATATTTTGTAAATATTATAAGCTACGGTACTGACTGATCTTTGCTTATAAACAGATATTACTGGCACAGTATTGACTGAGGATGCTGAACCCAATCAAACTCCTAGCTTATCTTTTCTTCTTGCCTGAGAAAGGAAGTGTAGCCAAGATCAGTGTGGAAATCTTGGACATTTTCTGCTCTGTTATTTCCCACCTGCCTCTGTAGCAAAACTGTAGTTTAAGTTAAACCTGCTTGGCAAAAAGTTCTGAGCATGTTTGCCTTCAGGCCCCTGCAGGGAGTTTGGCACCAGCTTTTGCACTACTCAGTCTCCAAGCTGCACCATGGACTCCAGTTATATTTGAGGGACAAGTCAATAATGCCTATAATATGCAAAAGAAGAATTTAGTTGTCATCCACAGAAGGCAATTTTGTATTGCCCTGTATACCAAAACGTCACAGGAAAGGGATGAAATGGGCAGAAGTTCTGGTTTATGAAAAGTGTTGAACTTTGAAGTTCTAGTCACATTAAAGATGCCTTTGAAATAAGGTGGGGGAGGGAAATCTTAAAGTCTAATACAGAATAGACACTTGACTAGACACAACTCCTAATTAAGCTGTGAAACCCGTTTCACATACCTAATGCAAGTCAAAGGTATAAAACTCTTCAAAATGCAATTAGGCACATTCATAGGGAAAAGTCAAACAAGGACAGAACATTAGAATGAGGATATGCTTAATATCTCCATAATTCCTTAAGCCACAGACACCCAGAAGCTCTAAGTGCATGAGGAGAAAGTATTAATATAGGCATGCTTTATTCTTACATTCTTTCCAAAGCAGCTGCTGCTGGAGGTAGGCAAGCAGGTTTGATGGACCACTGGTCTGAGACAATACAGCAGCTTTTATGCTCTTACATCTCCAACTCTGTTTGCTACATTTTTTAGTCTTGTAGTCCCAGGGACTTCAATCTGAGTGTCCTGCATTGCAAACAGACACCTCAAACATGGGTCTGTCTGCTTTTTAGTACAAATATTCTAAGCAGAATAGTTTTCATAAGCTAACACAGAAGGTTATAGGATCTATAAGGTCTTGTGCAACTCCTCCAATGTCTGTGCAAGCAAATACCAGAGTGGTCCTAAAAAAACAAGGCAGGGTATCAAACTCATATCTCAGCAGACTCCTATTAGTGCTTCTGCAATAAATTCCTCTCACCAAAGCTTTGTCTTAGAGTAGGGGAGAGCCTATGTTTTGACAGCTGCCGTTTGCTGTTGATGATTGCTTAAGTTCTTGCATTACAAACACACCTGATGATAGTTTCTTTCAAACACATAGTGAACTGCTATCACATGAGCACAGTGAAATTTCTGCACATCAATTTTCTCACAAGACACCCACTGCTAATGCAGCATAAATACTGCTAAAACTGAAGGCCTGGGGCCACATAGATTGAACTAATCTTGGTAAAAATTCATTTTATGGGCTTATGTCTACTAACACCAACAGAACTGTGAATCCAAAACTGGGAAAAAAGCTAAATACGTACTCTACAAAGTAACAGCAATATTGTATGCATTATGTGTATACCAAGAAGAAGACAGCTGATTATTGATATTTTGTCTGAAAAAGAGACTATTGAGGGACTAATTTCTGGTAATATTAAACATGGTTTAAGTACACTTGACCCCCACAGATCAATTGCTGTTTTCAGGAACTGAATACCACATATGACATAAAAGCATTCCCACAGGAAATCTATTCTTCTCTACCCAAATGTCATTATCTAAAAGTGGATAAAGATTATTTGCATAGAGAACGTGAAAACGAGTTTTTTTAGCTATTATAATGCCACTGGGATTAGCACTTTCAGAATAGATGATTACTTCTTCCTTTTATTTTTCTTTTAAATGGAAGAATAAGTCAAACTCTCACTCTGGATTTTATTTTGTTTTTCTGCAGGTAAGCACTGGCAGAATTTTCTGCTTTTCACAATTTTGCTTTAATGCAAAGGTATAGAAGCCAATCTTTCTTTTAGGAGTGGCAGAAGGAAAATACAGTTTTGTTTCTTTTTTATTTGGACTGTCACTAGGGGCTCATGCTGCAGAATACACATGTGGTTAGATACTGTGTAAGAAGTATGGATAAGATACTGTTCATAGCTCTATAGTGCAAAAATACCTTCATCTTAGCAGTAGTAGAAATAGAAATCATGGAAAACTTACGTGCTAAGGACCCCGATAAATCAACTAATCTAATTATTTGGTGAAAACATCAAGTATATCTAGGCCACCAGCAAAGATGTTTGTAAAATTATTTGTAAATGCCTTGAATGAAGGCGGTCCAATGCCCCAAGGGACATTTCTCTGCCCCTTGGTCCTGAAACTCATTGTCTTTCCAGTTAGAAAGTCCTCCACATATATTACAAAGCTAATATTTGCTGAAAATCAAAATGATATCTTGTTGACCTTCTTTCAACTGGTCAACAGCACTCCTATTGCCCTGAACAGCAGTTCGCAGCTTGCCCTGTTGTCCGCCTGCGAACGCAGCCTTCTTGGGAAAGCCAGCAAGTCCAGAAACACGGCTCTGCAGTCACCTTACATCGCACACTGACACTGCCCCAGTGCCACCAGCACCATGTCAGCCAGGGCAGGCTTCAGTCCTTGCAGAAGCACCCCTGGGCATCAAAAAAGCTCCCTGACCTCCATGGCTGCTTTTCACTGCTGTAGCCTCAGGTTCCCTGTGTGTTCATTTTAATCAAAGAGATTGTTCAAGAAGGCTTGGAGATAGCAGGAAAAGCTCAAAATATCTTGCTCAGGTGGAAGTTGAAGGGTGGAGGCAGACTGGGCGTGGAGGGTCTCTGGCTGTGGAAGGTGTGCTGCTACTGCAGCATACACTGCTGAAGCAGCAGCATAGGAACTCCTTGAAAGAGTTCACCTCAGGGGTGTACTGCAACTTTCCTCAGGGAAATTTGTTGGAAAATACAATGGGATTTGCATGTGTTGGAAATCCCAACTCATCTGTCTGGACCTGAACAGTTAGTTTATCTCCCTGCAGGGGCCAGGGTCTCCCCAGGGACCATGCAAGCTCCCTGTGAGGCCTGCCAGGGCAGGTCCTGGGAGCTGGGGCAATCCCCCCACCCCAGCCAGGAGCAGGGTAGGTGGGGGTACAGAGGCAAGCCCCAGTCCCAGGCATTAGGCATCTCTCTGGGGCCAAGGACAGGCCAGGACAAGGCTGGGACACAGGCCTGCAGATGGGCCTGGCTTGGTAGGGCCCATGGCCAGGCAGGACAAGGCAGGACTGTGGGGAGCTGGAGACCAGCCCTGCTGTGGGCAGGGGCTGAAGGCCCTGGTGGGTTGACATGGGGTCCTGGGCTGTGGGTAGGGTTGGGGGAGTCCTGGGGGGATAGGCAGGGACAGGCAAGGCTGACAGTGCCTCAGAGCCATGGCAATGCTTGAATTTTCAAGCTTTCCCACTTCTTTTTCCTTCTCAACTTCTGTCACACTTCTGGCACTAAAATCTGGTGGATTTGAGGGCTGACCATAAGGGTCTTGAGACTGATCGGTTTGATACGATCCTTGGCAGAGTGCCATGACTAGTGCCTTCCTTTTTACCTGTTTTGCAAGGCAAAGAGCTCGATTTCCACAGAGAATAAAATGTCCCTTTCAGCGCAGTCATCAATGAGTCAATCCAACTTTGAAAAACATGAGGGACACTTGTTCAAAAGCTCTTTCTGTATGTCACAAGAAAATGGAAAGCTGAAAAATGTCATGCTGGTAAAATATCTTTATAGCTATATTTTTTGCATGCTACATTTCAGTAGCATGCAAAATGCCAGAGCAGCTGTTGCAAGTAGCTCAGCAGCAGTATGTCCCAAGGACACCTGAAGGCATGACACTAGCTGCCTTTTCAAAATTGTCTGTGTGCTACTCAGATGTATCCTCCCCATGTCTTTGCACGACAAACTGCTGAAACTAACGTCAAATAAGGAGTTCTTTGGGTAGTAAGGAATGAATCCCATCACATTTCTCCCTATTGCCTGGATAATTTTTAGGTGATGTCAGATTTCTTTCAAGATTTTGCCATGATCTTTGGGACAAGCAATGTCAAAGACAATGAGTTTTATGTTCCTGAATGTCTTCAGACCAAACCCAGGGGCTTATCTGTTTCTTAGGCCAAACAAAGTGAAGTAT
This sequence comes from Eurypyga helias, assembly GCF_000690775.1. NCBI lineage: Eukaryota > Metazoa > Chordata > Aves > Eurypygiformes > Eurypygidae > Eurypyga > Eurypyga helias. The sequence goes on from NW_010262411.1 coordinate 10,703, forward strand.
GGTCAGCTCATAAGTTATTTCGTTCAATACTAGGCTGAATGAGACAGAAGAAGTGATACTAAACAACTGAATTCACCCCTCTGGCATGAAACAAAAAAATTAAAAACATGGATCTGAAGTGCCAAAAGCAGAGCCGCTCTTCTTTCTGCCCACTGATGTGGGTATGAATCACAGTCTTTCGCTCGTTTATAAAGCGGGGGCTTAAGAAAGCCACTCGCGACTACAGGGATACAGCCCCCTGGGTGAAAGCAGAGCCTCTCTCAAAACTTGGTTCTTAAATTTCCAAAGTTGCAAATAAAGGTGAGACTCAGTATGCTGTCAGCTGACAATTACTGGTTTTTTGCTCTCATCTCTGGCTTTGTTAGTTGAAATGAACTGGGAATTGTCTAAACTCCAAACTTGTTGTTTACATTTACTTGAAAATAAATATCTTGTCTTTAGAGGCTATTACATGTCTGCAAAGAAGTCTGGGTTTTTTCCCTGATGTTGCAAAAGTAATTTACCAGAATAAGATTTCTTTTTTTTTTTTTTTCCCGGAATGGTGGTGCTTAATCATTTTAAGCAAATGTGGGAAAGAAGTGTCATGTGTCCTTTGCTTTGTAAAGAACCATTAAGCTTTGGACCTATTAGCTTGTGTTTGGAGGTTTCATTTGTCGCTCTTTGTAGTTATATAATGAAATATTTATTGAAAAAGAGGAGTAACCGTTAACTCCCTTCCATCAGTAAACAAGTGTCTCCTTCACCTTGTGAAAATGGAGGATGAACGGTTCTTCAATTAAACAACAGTGGATACACGGGTTTGCTGAATGCATTTTATCTGAAAAGTGGAACATCTGTTCTGCCTCTTGGATTTCCTCAAGGAATTCCTCTTTTACAGCTATCAGAGTTTTACATTCTGCCAAGGATTTTATTTATCACTTTGACATGTTCAAAATCGCTAACCTGAGGTCCACCCAAACTGTACCAAAATAACTATGATAGCTGAAGGATTTTATACTTGGTTTTCCATCAAAGATTTTTTAAGCATCTGTTTTACCATAAGTATGTGTGCAACTTTCATAAGAAATTCTCTTGTGCCCTTTCTTGTCAGACACATACAGAATTCATTTGCTAACAGTGTCTGATTTCCTTTTAAACATTTCTGTTTTATGATTCTTCACATCTTTTTTTACATGTAGTTTCCATTCCAGGATTAACTGACACTGCTGTGATGTTTTGTAGGATTTTATTGTGCAATTAAGATAAAACAGTTAAAAAAAAAGGAATGCGAACTTCTGACAGTTCAGATGGTTAAGAGAATCACAGAGGCTTTCAACACATGTCCGTGTCAAATTATTCCTCTAATAATGTGTTATGATTTATCTTTTCTGATGTACTGTTTCTTCTGTCTGCTATTGAACATATCAGCTTTCAACTACTTACTAAGAGACAGATTATCAAAAGAATTCAGCACTCACAAAGATAATGATTTTCAAGACCTTAAAAACTCACCTTTGCAGTACTTCAGTCCAGATTTTCAAATAAACCTGGCACCCAGTTCCAAGTGTGTGAAAATTTAGGTATCTCTTCTGATGCCTGAGTGGGAGATGGGTACTTCTGAGACTCTCTTCATACGCTTTTTCTTTGACATCAGGCTCCTAAAATACAATGTGTAGTCCTGAATGAAAGATGACTTTAAAATGTTAAATTAAACACAGTGAAAATAAGTCCTGGATTCCATTAAAAAAATCTGTTCCCGTAGACTGTAATCACCTGAAGCTCTGACAGTCTAAGCCTGTATTACATCTGACTGATTTCTGGTGCCGAAATTAAGAATGTTAACATTTCATTAAATGTGGCAAATGAGACTATTGTGTAAACTCCAACTCTGGCAACACACCTGAGCCTGACCTTTAAAATGCCTACTCTTTCAGTTGTGGCTCCTTCTCAGTGTTACCATCAATCTCACTATTTGCCTTTCTAACTTTCCTCATCCGTCTTCACTGCAAACATTTTTGGTTGGGGAGGAATGGGAATAGAAAGTTGAGGTGGTGGGGGATTGAAGAAGTATCTCAGCCAGAGATACTCCTGATCCCTTTAGGGATGAATAGTCCAATAGCACCAAGCTACGTTCCTTTTTTTGACTACAAAGAAAACTACTTCACTTGCTGCATCTGATGTCTAACTTTGCTGTATTCTTTTTTAGTTCATGAACCTTGGCTAAACTTCCAAGTCACGAAATAGCAATAGAAAATTCAGCATATTTAATTTTTTTCTTTTTAATATTTTAGAACCTCAAAGCAGATTCCAGGTGGTCCAAATGTGAGAACCAGGACCTCTTCATTTGCGTCTGGAGGATAATACTGGTGTGCTCAATCCTCATGTTAAACAGAGAATGGCGCAATTCTGCTTGCTTAGCTGTTTTCTCTTCCCTCTCTTAGTATCTTCTGTCAGTAATGAAATTAAGTGCAAATGGAAATTATATGTCTGATCTTTGAAGCATATTGTATAGAGAAAAATCTTCTTTTAAATGAGAATGTACTGCACTGTCAACCCTTCCTCCACTTCCATCATGTTTAAGGACAGCTGATTTCAAACTGCCTCGGTCTGTGGTCTTTAAACAATAATTTTCTCAGGAGAACAGGGAAACGGTAACAACTACAATGACATTCATTATTTTGGTTGTATTAGTTAAATAGGATTTCTTTAAGCATTCTTATTCATCAGAAATGTGCAAACTGAGAGACAGCATCAGATATTTACAGCTTTATGAGTTACTTCGTCTCCTGAACTCTCTCTCTGATGAGTCTTACATTTTCCTTTCCACCTACCACCTGTGTTATGGGTAGACCTACCCACAAGAAAGGCCATTAAGCTCCCAAACCTAGTTTCATGTGTCAACTGAGCACACTTTTTATCTTCGCCAAAACACCACACACTGCAGGTCCATGATGAGCTGAGTAAAAGCAATTTTGAATAGGATTTCAGTTGTGTGGAGTTCATCCACCTGTGCCACACAGGCACCTCTGCTATCTCCAAAAATAAAAATCAATTTGTGGAATAACATCAAGATTTTATGACAGCACAACCATGAGTATTGAGAAGGAGTTGTTGATGCTGTCATTCATGCATCCACAAATGTGTTTTCATCCTAATTTTACCCATACGCAGCTGCATGTTCTCCCTAATTAATGAATTGCCCTCAGGTTACTCACCCAGACACATCTAATCTATCTCTGTCCAAAATGACTAAACTCTGTCCTGCATTAAAGACGTAAAAGGCCACAAATTACTTTCTTGGTCTTTCCAACTAGAAAATCACTGCTTACTGAATGGCATTCTCTCCATGTGGCATTCAGGGTGATTTCATCACCTCAGGGCTGAAGCTTTCAGTGCAAGTGAAGAAAAACCATCTACTGCTAAAAAGTTTCTCAGTTCAGATTGCAGTTCAACAGAAAAACGTTCACTTCAGGTTTAAGCTTATAATAATGCCGTGAACACAATAAAATGTGTAAGTATGCAGTTCTTTCATCTTTAAAGCACTTTATAAATATTAACCAATCTTCCCAGAGAACAGTTTCCAGCTGAAGTTATGTGATTAAGATGAAGGTTCAACATATTGTTACAGAAGGGTATTTTTTCCATGCCTTATAATAAAAAACTATGTGCAATTAGCATATAAAGTGAAATAGGGATAAGTACATGTCATCTTTAATACTAGCTGACCTCCGCTGCAGTTATAAAATTCAGGAAATACACAGTTTTCATGTGAATTTTACTGTTCTTTTCTTACACAATTTGAGATTGTTTCCTCTTTAAGGTGTCCCAGAGAATTTACAAGCTCTTAGGTAAAAAAAATCACTTCATGTTTTTCTGTCTGCTATGAAATACAACCTTGACAGTACTCGATAGGCTGAAGAATTGGAAATGGTAGTACTGAATGTGAATTCCCCGCAGGAGTGCAAACAGCAGGAGCGCTTGTTGATCAAAGTTGAAGAGAAAAAAAAGTCCGTACAATTTGACCCCTGTTTCAAGCGTGAACACCGCAAGCAAAGTGGTTAGCACCGCACTAATATTGCAGCATAGCTGCCAGCCACAAATTGGGCCAGAGACGCTGGGCTCGCATTTAACAGAAAACATTCCCTGTGATCTCTAGCTGGAATTTTCCAGTGAGACCAAGCCTTATTAAAACCCCTAACCATAAAAAATAGAAGAGAGAAAAATCAGCTGTGTACTGCGTAGTAGTATGGCGAAAGAGGCAGAACAGCAGACTTGGAGATGTGGAGTTGATCTCCCACGCTGAGACCAATTTCCCTGTATAATCAGAGGGAAAGCAATCTCTCTTGTGCCTACAATTTCTCATTCATGCCTGTCCTCTCTGTTCAGCTGGTGCAGCCTTTGGACAAGAGCCGTTTCAAACAGGTGCATACGGTGCCTGGTGTAATGCACTGCCTGTACTAGCCGGTACACTGTGATTTGGTCAGAGTACAAATAAAAATGTGAGGGGAACACTGAGGAACTCTCTGTCAGTGTAATAAGCTAATATTGGAAGAACATTTGCTGTTCTTCGTTTGTTTGAGAGTACTGTAAGTTAGAAATGTGAATGAAGCATATCCGTCACCTGTTTAGAATGCTTAAAGGCTTTTGTTGGTTTCAGAAGTTTACTTTTCAAACATCTTTTGATCAAATCATGCATGCAAGACAAAAACCAGAACTTCTTAAAAATAGATTAGAAGAGAATGTGGTGAATGGTACTACGGAATATGTGCATTTTTTTGCATTGGAAATAACTACAAAATTTGCCTGTTTGGGAGAAACAGATGTGATACTGCAGTGCTTTTCCAATTTCTGAACTACTTTCCTGCTCCTTTTGTAAAAGGTGCCTTGAAAATCATAAACTCCACAGCTGGCATGCTGGTAGCTTTGTTTTGTTACCCCTCCTGATCAGCAGTTCTGAACTGTTGTCACAATATGCTCTACTGTATACTGGCTACCACTGTATATTTCTGCTTTTCTAGTTATGTTTGTGTTTCTGAGGAATAACTATGGTGTAAAGAATTTTGGACCTCAAGCAGTCACTCGCATTTAGGACAGTGTAATCAACCCCCCAGGAAGATAATATAGAAAAGCTTGATTGCTGGTGCCAATAGGTTTTCTTTTCCAGGTCACTGCACAGGGTGATGCCTGTGAGGTGGGTATTTTCCATTTTGCTTCTTTTTCTAGTCATTAAAGAGGCCAGCTTAGTCATGTCCTTATTTTAGATTTTTCCACATGATCCAGAGTTAGCGTTCCTCAGATGCAGAAGTTTCCATATGGATCCTTTATATTCTCCAGTGGTTAGGATGTTGCAGTCCTTGCAAACCCTTCAGGGCTTTTATTGCACAGAGATGAGGTGGTTTTGCTTATTCTTTGGAGACAATATTTTAATCTTAAAAAAAAAAAACCCAACCAAAATCCAAGTTGAATCTTGTATTAGGCATTTTGCATTTTCTATAACTATTTCCTACGAAAGGATGTTCTCCAGTGATTGCCTCTGAGTCCATGATATAAGGTCAAAATATTAGAACCCTTTTGGGATCTGTAACTGCACAACATTGCAAAATAACTGCTACTGACAGGTGTCAGTGTCAACCTGAGCTCCAAAGTCTTCACAGACTAAATTGGCTCTGAAGATCTGAAATTTCATTTTTACTAGCTGTCCTACCAGGTGGGCTACTCTCTGACTGCCAAGTTATCAATGCAAGCTGTGGATTGCCCTCTTGTTAGAGAGCAAAAACTTTGCAAAGCAACAGCTGACCCATGGTTTTATTACTTCCATGATTATTTCTGGAAGCAGGATATTTTGGTGCAGGGCTATTAATATTTAGCTATTAACATCTTTAATGCTTCCTATCGAATGAAAAAATAAAACCTTTTTAAACACAAAATATGCTGATGGTTAGTCATATTCCAAAACAGTGGGCTCTTCCTACTGTAATGCTAGTTTCTCTCTGTACAAAACCTGACTGTAGCACACAATTCCTTTCAGCAGTACCAGCACTAAGCTTTTCTAGGATTTTCTCTCTTAAGTGCATGCTGCAGTGGCCAGAGCTGCAAGTAATCTCCAAAATATGGCAGACTGGTAAATTTATAAACTAAAATTGGGTGTTTTGACTTGCAAATTCCTATGCTGAAATTGCTCTATAGGAAGCATTTATACAAGTTTTACAGTAATGAGATGATCAGAAGGAGAGCCAAGGGAGAAGTTTCAGGAGAGAGAACTCTGAGTGCCCACCCCTTTTTAAGAAAAATGACTTCTCTAATTGCTGAGAGATGAGAGGGGTGAAAGTGGTGGCCCATCCATATGTTTTCCCAGAGATAGCAATGGTAACATGGTACTTGAGGTTTACGAGCTGGGCACGTTGCTTTCCGTGTGGCAACTTGCCTCTTAATATCATCAAAAGCAGAGGAAAATCTGTGTTAGAAAAATCATCTACGTGCATCCTATCATCCAGTGCCAGGATGCTGACACATGTGGATGAAGGGTAAAGGAGAAGAGGAAGGAAATACAGCAGAGTATTGACCACCTGGTGACATGACCTGGGCCATGGGCACCACGTGCTAATGGGACTCATGCTTCTCTCAGCAGCGCT
>NW_010262411.1:17344-24616 GCF_000690775.1 Eurypyga helias
TCCCTACAGCAATTTTATACTGTCACCGAGGCAAAGATCCATGTAGCTGAATATCCATTTTGTGAAGAATAGGTTTACAAATCGTTTTAAAAATTGGCATGGGAATTAATCTCACGATACATTTTCTAGCTCATGCAATTACAGAAAACATTGTTCTGAAGCCTGTGAGTAGACCAGGACTGGAAAATTAAAAAAAAATTAAAATTAAAAATTAAGAAGTGTCTTTCAGAGTTTGAAGACTGAAGTACTTTTAAAGACAACTGCTGTCAATTTTTGCTTTTGTGTTGACAGAATCCTTTTAAAAGGTTTTGTGGTGCGAAAAGCTCCTTTTAGTGGGTTTTCATAATGCACCGGGAGAGAACAAGAAAATGTTTTTCTCACCATGGCCAGCCATGGAGCTCACTTAGGACAGTGCGTACCCGAACGGGGAGGCAATTTTCCCTGCGGCTCGTGGGCAAAGCCAGTGGGATTGGCACTCATGCCTGCCCGCGCTCACCTTGGAGACCCGTTCTTCTTCCAAGTGCTCCTCGGGATGACTCAGGCCCCTTAATGTGCCTGAAGAAGATACTCGGGGTGAGGCCTCCCACCCACCCAAAAGTAATAGACTGACGTTCCTGTGGCTTGCAGAAGGCAAAGTGCTTTTATTCTAAGCGCATGCCTATGGAGCAGCAAGTGGGGTGGCATCCCCCTGAGCCGGCTGTAATCTGGTTGAGACAAGATGGCACGACAGCTTTGCGCTTCCTCTGCGAAACGTCTGCCATAAAGCAGCATCTGGCTGCGTACTCCCATGGGATGCTGATCTCTCCCCACCCTGCAAAGCTCTTTGTGGGGACTCTAAGGATTTTTACACACAAAAGCCAGGGCTGCTGTGTCCTTGGGGCTGTTTTTTCTCAGCCTGGTTAAATAAGGACCAGCCTGGGCGTACGCCTACTCCTGCACAAACCTTCCATTCCTGTTGTCACTCAGATGGCCTCGGGAGGGCCACCACTTTCTTTTAGGGTCAGTGGCATCTGAAGACACCTCACAAACGTGGTAAGATGTCGAGACCTTGGCTAAGTTAGCCTGAGCCGCAGGGTCAGCTGGTGGGAGTGTACCCTGTGCCCACGGCACTCACGTGGCTGCAACAGGTCTTAATGCAGCAGGGGGTGAGAGCCCAAATGAGCAGCAGAGATTCCCAGTTCAGCTCTTCTAATATCACTGCTCTCAACCTAATCTGTAACAGCAAAATGAGAAAAACACCGACACAGGAGGCTGCAAGAGTATTCTGCACCGACACTTTGCTGACGTTATGGTGGGAGTGAAATTGGGTTTTTCCTCGCACAGAGAAACTCCTCCTTAGTATATTTGTGATACCTCTGTTGTATATGATGCATCTGTGACATTTAGCAGGTTATGGCTGGCTGGGGGTGGACAGGACAGGATGAGATGGGATCGGACAGGATGGATGGATGCATCTTGCGCTGCTGTAGCTTTTGCCAAAGCAAAACTGAGTGCTGAGGATGTGATAGAAAGAGAGGAAATCCGGGGCTGGGTTATTAAAGAGTGCATCACAGGGCTCCTTTGAAATATATTTCTATGAACTTTACTGTTCTCTGTGCAATACTGCTTCATTCTCAGCCAGGGTTTTCCTTTTAACATAATTTCAGTTGCTTTGTACAAATGATGTTAAGGAGTTTCCATCGAGGTTACAGCTTCTGCTGGTCCCCTTGGGAGAGTAGTGTAAAGCTCTTACCCCTAGAAAGTTTTCCTTTTACCACTACCTTAACATTTCACTTAGAAGACAATCTGAAGGTGAAATAAACAGTTCCTACACCCGGTACAATGCAGGTGCCGTTAACAGTCCAGTCCTGGGGACATGTAATAGTTCACTGGGAGTTGCAGGCATGAGGTGCTCAGCAAAAGGTGTAGCTGTGAGTTAAAGCAACTGTAGGTGCTTTGCTCACAGATCTCCGTGGAATTAAAGACCCATTCCTGACTTCACTCTACTTTGCTCCGTCCACAAGAACATCTGAAAAGGTAAACCCACGACCCCCTCACCTTTTCTCCATTGTTTACCAGTTCAAAAAAATTAAGGATCTCTGTGACCTTTAAGTTTTATATCGCCTAACTGGGGCAGAGATGCTATTTTCTTCTTCAAGATGAGCTTCCTTTTCATTGCAGGCTCATTTAGGCTTAGGACTGATGTAGCACAGCACAGAATACTACGAGGATTTGACGTTTTGCAGTGCTGTTCCCAGTTACGCATGCCTTTTATAACCATGAATCATGCATTCTGGGGTGGTTTGTCTCCCATCCTGTGGTATCTATAGACATAGGGAGGAATGATTCTAAGAAAGTATTTACTATAGGTTTAACGACTTAAACCAAATGCAGACTTTGAAAACAGGAGGAATCATTGGACATTATGCTTCTCTTCACATGCTAATAGCAAGTTTAGCCTGTGGATCAATCCTTGGCAACTTTTGTCATCTTTCTAACACACTCCAGAGACTGTGCTGACATTACCTGGTGCTGTGTTCCAGAACAGCAGTGAACACTACCGTTCATTAAGAAAAAATACGAGGAAAACTCGTGATTCAGTTCTCCCTACTGCCTCTTCTATCCCCCAGGAAAATCAGGGAAGGACACCAACTACACTGAGTGTAATGACTAGCAGTATTGTTCACTAATCAACACTGGAAAATGGGGAAGGATTTTTTTGAAGGGTTTGAAGGACACTGTTGCAAAGTCTCCTTTGATTACCATGTTCTCTGAGGATGAGTAATGTCATTTTAATTATTTTTAGTTTAGTTCAAGGTTATTAATCATCTTCAAACTAACAACAGCTGCAGGATTTCACTAGAGTTTCATGTCATTCACTGTACATTTTCTTTTTTGGAGGTGTAGTTTTCTTTGCCATTTAAGTGATGCAGATTTCTACATGCACTGGTGGAGACCATCACCCAACAACTACTATTTTGAGGGGTGGGACAGGAATTTCTTTGACTAAGATCACTTTTCATAGAGACTAAATACAAGACTCCTGTGAATCCATGACAGAACTGATCGACAGATATTTACTTTATAGATTAATGGTATTGAGTGTTTGGAGGCATGGGAGGTGTTACTCCTGAGTAGTAAACCTCCACCACAGGCAAAAAATTGGAGTCACATTGCCAGAAGTGATCGTATGACACGACTAAAGTCATTAGGACCTTTGCCTTTGACTTCAGTGAGGTCAAGTATTTATTTCAGAGCTTTTCTGTTTTTTAGCTATGTGCTCCCAAGGGAGTAACTAAATTTGCTGTATTTCATACTGTACTGGGTAAAATAAATGTAGTATGTTAATAAATACATGTCTTATAACAGCATTGTGAGATTAGGAGTAATGGTTTTGGATGACAGTTATTACATAATTATAGCATATTTTATACTGATGAAGAACTGACCGAATAAGTATGGGCATATTTTCATCAGACCACATGGAGATCATCTTTCATTTAGAAAAAAAGGGGTTTTTTCCTGAATCTATGATGTGGGGGTTTTAGTATAATTTTCTCAGTACTGAACAAATATTTGCCCCTTTTTGTCAATAGAACTTTATATGCCTATTCCAGTATTTACCTTGTAGATCATGTTCTGGGATAATTACATTAAAATATTCTACTCTAGGAAGGGAAGGAAAGAAACAGAGGATATGTGGAAATTAACAGTACATAAGAAGCTACCTTCAGCTTCAGGGAAGCTGAACCCTGGCTCAGAACAGAATTGGTAGAACTGATCCGAGGAGATAAGGTCAGCAGAAATATTCAAAACAGAATTATTTACTTTCCACAGAAGAGAGGTTTGAATAGAAAATTTTTTAACAATGCCTTCTTTTGAATGTGATGAAAAGATTTTCTTTTTTCCAGATAAGTGAAACATATAAAGGTGTCTCCCTGTGGAGTCCTTATTAAGAAAAATAGTAAACCAAAACCAAAACCCAAAAGCCAAATCACCTTTAATTGATAGCATCAGATAATGAGATAATGTTATTTATATAATTTCTTGCTCATACTTTTTGTCTGTTGTGTTATGGAGCAAATTCTTTTCACCCTCAGATTTTAAATCAGAGAGGCTAACTAAAGTTCTTTATCCAAGGGTAAAACATTCATTTCAGATAGTTAAAACCAATTAATACATTTTAGAACAATCTCAAGTGTTGCTGAGACTTAGAAGAAAACTGCTTTCACTGTCTCAGAGAATCATCTCCAATTATATGCAATTAATTTTTTTTTTCTGAAAATCCATATGCAAAGTCAATAATATACTTGCACATGGGAGCAAGAAAGCCCCAGGAAAGGACATATCTCTACATTAAAAAAATACCATATTAAAGTTTCAGGATTTTGAACATATCCAGAGTATCACAATTTATTTTTTTGCTGTTACTGTTGAAAAAGACAGTTACCTCTGGAGATTTAACACAAATCTGGGACTTGAAAGAGAAGATTCATTCTGGCAGTATCCCAGGAATGTCTGGTTGTGTTGAGCTCTGTAAACCCCTATGAAATTCAAAAAGGACCAAAGGCAATAGTAGTTACATAATGAGCTCAATAGACACTTACCTGGAATTTTGGAAGCACATAGGAGTTTCTGCAGACAATCTTAATTCCTAATGAGAAAAGTCAATAAATCTCGTGCAGTTTTGCCTGAAATCAGTGAGAGTCCTTCCTGTGACATTACAAGGGTCAAAGGCTGATTTCTGACCTTACAAGAGGCCATTACAAACATCCAGTCTGACCTTTGCATAAAGCAGGGCAAAGAATTTGGCTCAATAGCTTGGGATCTTTTAGAAAGACAGCAAGCCTGACTTTAAAGATTTTCAAGTAATTGAGATTGTAATCTAATCCTATTTAAGTGATTAATTGCCTCAGCTGTTACAGAAATTCATTTTATTGGAGGATGGAGATGGATCAGGCCATAAGGCCACACAGAAGAAATTCTTTGTGCTATCTTTAAATATAAAACTTAGAAGCACCCATTTCTCATCAGGCTAAGTAGAACTAAGTACTTTATTGAAGTTGAATGAATTAAAAAATGTTTAAAAACAGTAATGCTGCCTCATAACTACAGTCTTTGACCCCTAAACATCCCCCAGTGGGTCATGTGTGCAGTCATAGAATCATAGAATCATAGAATGGTTTGGGTTGGAAGGGACCTTAAAGCCCATCTAGTTCCAACCCCCCTGCCATGGGCCGGGACACCTTCCACTAGACCAGGTTGCTCAAAGCCTCATCCAGCCTGGCCTTGAAGTTGGATACTCATTTCAGGTTGTTTGGTTATGGCACATTGCAGAGCCCAGAAACTTGCAGTTAAGGGCAATCGGGTGCAAAAATAGCCCCTGGTCTCACACATATGGAGAGGCGGCTGTTGGTGTGGGCTGCTGATGGAGAAACCCAACCCACGGCCTTCCTGGGGACCACTGTGAAAATGTCATGGTGCTTTCTGTGATCCCTGTTACAACAGCAGCCAAAAAGCATGTGCTGGCTCCCGGTTCCGGTACCTGGCTTTTGGCCCTGGTGTCTAGCTGTCCCATCAGCTCCCGGCACAGGGGACAGCCACCCCAGCTTGCCGGTATCACCCCACACCCTGCGTCATGTGCCCGAGCCACAGGCCTGCCTGCACCGCAAAGGCACGAGGCACTTCTCCCCCTTGCTCACGATGCACAAGATGGGGAGCTAAGCCACATGAAGGGCTCCCACATTTTGTCTGTGGCCAGCAAGGACTGCTGCCCCGTGAAGCGGACGCTGCACTGCAGGGTGCACAAACCACTGAGGACGGGCTTCTATGCTCAGCCAAGGGTCTCTTTTCCTTAATGAGACAGACTTCGTTATTCTCTCATCACAATATGCAGTTCTGATTGACATTTACTGGGCTCTGTGTGACCTGTCTCTGTTGTCTTTAGCGTGGTTAATTGGAATTATTGAGCGGTGCCCGGCTCTGGCAGGCTGGGATTCCACCCCTGTTGGGACAGTCCTCACCTGCCCGCGCTAGCCTGCTCCTGCGCAGCCTTGCTCCCATCAGACAGAATTAAGCCGCGCTGTCAGGAGCCAGGGACCCTTCAACGGTTTTCCAGCACAAGCAACACCAAATTAGTGTTTGGTAATAGGCTGCACACTGTTTTGTAATAAGAAAATATGGATGATTCTATTTATTCCCTCTCGCTCCTGCTATGATAAGAAATGTTCTAATTCATTATTAATTTGTTCCAACTATTTCTGGTAAATCTAAACTATGAATAACTTCAGCCATGCCATTAGCAATGCCTCAAAACTACAGATGGATTTCAGTTTCTGGACCCAGGCACACAGCAGCCCCACTGTTTCTAAAGGTGCACCCAAGATTCTGTCACATTTGGGTACAAAACCAGTACTTGCTGTCCATGGTGGGTTACAGCTTCATCTAAATTGACCTGGAACACAAAGATACTGTGGCCATTATTTGTCATTATTTGGCCATTATTTTAATTATTGTATCTTGGCAGCATTCTGTGAAACTTTGTATATTCAAGCTGTTTAAGGATTTGCCCTCCCCTGAACACCTGACCAAATGGAAATAGGAGTGGGAATAAACCAAGACCTGCTGCCAGTGCTAAAGGCTTTTATTCTGCCAGGAATATTCTGCCCTGGAAAGATCTTTGGTGGTATTTTGTAGCTTGCTGGCTTTCGTGTAGAGTAGGCCTTTGGAATATTAAATCTCCAAAAGGTGATTTTTTGCTGTTGTTGGCCTTTCATAATTTAGTTCTCTACTTTTCATATATAAATGATTGCTCAAAGAGCCATTATCAGAAAGCATCAAGGAAGAATTTTCTTCTGTTGTAGAATATCAATTTACTTGCGTGAAAGACGGGAGATTATAAATGCACCTATTGGTCAACCAAAGAAATGATCTGCCACATGCACAGCATGGTCGTACCTCCTTGTGGGAGTGAGTCCACTGTTTGGCCTGTCATTCATCCAGGAAGTGCTTTTCTTGCCTTTGTGTTTGGATGGGAATAACTCTTACCTTTATGTCTGTGTTGTCGTAGTCACCAGGCTTCATTTGCTGAAAAGGGGAGGTGGGGGGGAGGACGCCCCCCACATAAGATCATACATTGAACTTCTGTGTGAGCAGTCCTGCAAGACATCGACAACCCACTGGCTTTGTCTCTCACCCTAAGCTCTAAGCAGGGGCAAGAGCATGATGACTCTGCTCCTGGTGCTCCCACACTGCTGCCCTGCAAAATACTGTCCTGACTCCCCAGGAACGAGA
>NW_010262412.1:0-1479 GCF_000690775.1 Eurypyga helias
CCAGGTCCCAGACGGAAGAGCAGTGCACGGAGGAGCTCTTTGACTTCCTCCACGCCAGGGACCACTGCGTAAGTGAGCGCCTGCGGATGCCGCGTCCCCAACGCTGCCTTCAGCCGCGCGTCTGAGGGGGCACACGGCTCCAGCACGAGACATGCAGCCGTTCAGCCACAGCAAACCCTGAACACCTGTGAGCCTTAATGGGTTTCCCTATTAAATGTTTGTTTCCTCCTTGTTACAACGGTTCCAGCTGGGATTTGGTAGGTTATTAAACAATGGAATAAGTCAAACACCTTGATTTCTGCCCTGCAAATGCCACGTTGCTATTTCAGTGCTGTAGTCGCTGCTCATTTCCAGCCCCCAGCAATGAGTTACCGAGGGCTTTGTCTCTTCCTTTCAGGTTGCTCACAAACTCTTCAAGAACCTGAAGTGAAGGCGGAGGTGATTGTCCATCTCCTTCCACAGCCCCTGCCGGCGGATCCTGGATCCACAGTACTGCTTCCAGCCCATTCATTGTCCAAGTATAAACGGAACGGCTTCCTGGCAGCGGCCAAGCATCGGCGCGTCGCTGTGTCTGTTCTCGTGGAAGATGCGCAGCTACGCAAAAACCGTGTTGATGTTCTGTGATTTTCCATATTAAACATTGAGTTCCCATGGAAATGCCCTGTTTGTTTCCTAGTTCTTGTGCTTCTGATTTGTACTGGGTTAAGATGAAATTGGAGGGGGTGGGTCAGAGCCTGGTTTATGGGACGGACACTCTTCCTCGCTTGTGGGAATGGCCTTTTTGTGCAGCTGTGATGTGGAGCAGCTGGAGCCCGATCCCACAGGTAAGGTGGAGCCACGAATATGATTTCCCAGCCCAACACGACCAATATTGTTCATGCAGTAAGTTCTGACTACGTTAAAGTCAAGGAAGTGACCCTTTTCTAGGAAAGAAAAGTTACACCCCACACCTCCTTGGGGGACAGCTCATCTGTCCCTCACTGTCACCTCCTGCTCCAGTGGGTGGAAGAGGCCCCCAGCTGCAGCCAGCCTTGCCGTGCCCACAGCGACCGGCCGCAGATGGGCACGGTTGTGGTTCCCCCTGCTCAAACCCCGAGCAGAGCACGAAGAGAAGCCAACCTGGGACTGCTCTGCCGAAGGGTCGTGTTCACCCTCTGCCTGGCTTTCTTCCCAGTGGGACGTTTAGTAGCAGGCAGCAAGTTCAGCTATTCAAAGTGGAAAAACGCCCACCACCACTTATTTTCGGCTGTTCTTTCCCAGCGTGGCAGTCCATAATCCTGTTGCTGGTGGATTTCGAGTGTGATCCCCGGTCGATCGAGGCGGAGCTGCGTCAGGGCAAGCAGCACCTTAATTTGAGGAGTTTTGGGTGAATTCGGGGGATAGGTTCTACCCTCGTGTGCGCTGCCGCGAAGGCCCTTTTGTCGCTGGATCCTCGGCCGCGGGGAGGGGGCGGTGGTGCCGGTGCCGGTGCCGCCCCGG
>NW_010262413.1:0-41086 GCF_000690775.1 Eurypyga helias
TAATTATATATATAACCCCATATTATATGGTGTTCGAATTCCCTTTACAAGTTTAAATTTTAATTATCTCCCAATTTTTGAGTTATTCAATTGAAAAAAACACAGCAAATCTTATTGTTGTTTACTGAGCTTATTTATCTGTGCAATTAATAATGTGAAAATCATCTAGTACTTTTTTTTTGAGAGACAGGGTTTTTCTTAAAAAAGCATGCTGACTACTGTGAATAAAGATGGCCTGTAAAAGAAGACTCATATTCCAAGGTTTGCTCTTAAGAGTTAATTCAAATGAGGTTTTATTTTCTGAAAGCCTGGAATTGAATTAGTTCCTTTGGCATTGGCTCATATTTCCTAGATCAGGCTTTAGTTATCTAAGTTTATGTTCTGTCCCTTTATCAGAGTATTAACGGATCTTAGATATCTGGTAAGCGGGAGACAAAAAGTTCTCTGTTTTTCTCTTTCCATTCCGCATGACATCAGGAACTGATTGGCTTAATTTTTGGCTTTGGTACTGCTAGGTGAGAGAAGTAGGTTTCACTGTTTTGTTCTGAAGGTACTGAAATTTATGGTCACTTAGATTTACTCCAGATGTGGTTCCACAGTTGTGGGCAGCTGCCAAAAACCTTTAGCAGCTGTGCAAATGCTTATGACCATGCAGGGAAAAGCAGTCTCTCAGGAAATTTCAGTCAATCTCACAGAGAATGGAAGCTTTGCATTTAACACCATATTCATTGGAAAGCAACTTAGTGCTGTGATCTCAGACACTGTTAGTTCAAATAACTTTTTAAAGCTTTTCTTTTGGATGAACTTCTGGATGAATAGCCTTCCAGAAAATCATTATTCATTATAGCAGTTTTCATTGAATCAACACTATATATGGTATCTATTGTGGCCAAAAATCTTATAAATTCAGATGCTGTACCTGTCTAGTCCAGGCATAAATTGAAGCGCTGCTTATCTTTTAGCCTTATTTTTACAAATGAAGACTCAGTAGCTCAATTTGCTGGCAAAATCAGAACATACATTGATGTTAATAACTGAGCTTTGATTTTTTTTTTTTATGGTTTTGTTTTGGTTTAGTGTTGCTTGGGGTTTTTGGTTTTTGGATTTGTTTGGTTTTTTGCATAGCTTTAATGGTAAACATGAAAAAAATATATAACAATGAAGGAGAATGTTTTCCCATTGGTTGTGAATCCAGATATTTCAGGTGAGCTTCAAAGATCTGCACCACAGGTTGCTATAAAAGGGATAATTTAATGTAAAAGTTATTTCCTTAGATAAAATTTTAGCATGGTGTTGTGATACAATAATATCTTTAAAAATGTTATAATATACTTTATAATTAAAAAATAAATCTGGAAATCAAGAATATTTTACAAAGATAAAGATAAGCATAAATATATAATGCTCTCCTAACCTTTTAGACTATGCCTCTCTGGGAGCATTTAAAGGGGATTCTCCTCTGTTGCCTGGGAGAAAGAAACACTAGGTTGGAGGTCACTTTTCTCCACTCTGGCTGAGATTCCTTGACTGGGTTTCTCACCTGCATTTCTGGCAAGTGTCTGGCCTCTTGCCTTCAGTTGTAGTTGCAGAGTTTTTATTTGCATATTTTCTACTTGGGCTTAAGGAACAAAAAGGCTATGGTCACACAGACAACCACCTGTTCACACCAAAGAACCTTGATCAGCAGTCTGTACAAGTTCTGTAGAAAGATTGCAAGTCTATTCACATTTTAACAACTACAGCCAGTTCATCCATAGCAACCTAGATATAAGTGTATGATAGAAATCTTACTAGTAATTCTAGAAAACAATGTCAGTCCTTTGTCAACAAACATGAACTTTCAACTACCCGTTATAACTTATCCAGTTTGTGGATTAATCAGGCTAAGTTCTAAATAGTTGAGCAGAAGCTCGGGATTTTTAGAATTTTGTTATGACTGGTGCAACAACAGCACTGCTATACTAGTTCCAAGGTAGTTATGTCCAGTGAAGTCCAGTCAGATTTTGCTGGTTTTTGTCAGTAAACAAGTCCAAATAATTGAGCCCATTTATTGTCAGACTAAGATCATGGATGGCTTGCTTAGGTCTCTCTTCACTGTGCTTCTCTTCAGTCTTGTGGCTCTTCTTAGTGATAGAACTCTTTACCTTTGGGTGGGATACAGTGTCAAGGAAACTGAATTAAGGGTTTGCAAGCATGCATAAGTGTTTCTGCAGCATGGTTTCGAGTTCCATTGGCTGGATATCATGCAGTCTTCAGAAGTCTGTGCAGAAGAGGGACGGATTGCTAAGGTGATGCATTGGATGTAATTTCTTCCCTAATGTAGCCTCTTTTACCAGAGTCTTCAACCCAATTCAACATATTTCTAGAGCCTGGCCAGCATCACGGGAAGGCAGACACTGAGCTAGTATGAAAGGAAGGACAGTAGTAGCTCTATGATGATGAATGATCTTCTCAAAAAGGAAAAGAATCACTGCAATCTTAGCCACCCCTGTAACCTCTGAAATACCCCAGTCTTTAGTCTGTTTCAAGTAGCAACAAAAGAGGAATTGGGTTCATAATGTGACATACATACAGCAGCAGGAAAGAGAGAGCTTACGAGTACACAACATCAAGTACCAGGCTAGACCCATCAATGCATCTAAACCAGTCAGAAGGTGGTTTCTGACCAGTTGACTTAACAAACCGCTTTACCCCATTGGAATGTGAGTCTTGTGTCACAAGACAGACAGAAATGGTACACTTCAATAGGACCTTTCATAAATTTGTTTCTTGTTGAACCAGCCACATTACTTTTGGCAGAGCACATGATAGTGAGTGTCACTGTCAGCTCAGTGATAACAGAACAGGTGTGGCCAAATAATGGGTGAAGCCGACATACTCCTTGCCCATGACTCCTTTCTTGTATCAACCATCTACAGATTCTGTAAAGTTAGATTGAAACTGAATGTCCAGGGTGCTCTGTTGACTTCTCTGTCCATCCTGTCAAATGCTTTTTCCCAGCCAAGGGACAAGCAAAAAAAAAAAAGAAAGAAAGAAATACTGTCTTTACCATTGGTAGAAGTAACAGAGTCAAGATCAGGGCACCCTTTCCTCAGCCTACCTGCTGTTCCTTCTTAGAGGTGACACAGTGGTGGTAGGCACTCTTCTTGTAAATGGATGTCTGACAGTCATAAGGTAGGATAGGTTTTAGAAGGAAAAAAACCTGCAGCTGCTCAGAACACACATTCCAGGCTGGGTTGGAAGAAGATTGGAAACAGCGGGAAAACAGAGGAGGGAATGTAGAAAATCATAGAATCACAGAAAAAACTAGGTTGGAAGGGACCTCTGGAAACCATTTCCACCAAACTTCTGATGAAGTCAGGGATTTAGATTAGATTATAAAGGCCTCTGCCAAGCCAAGTCCTGAATACTTCCAGTGAAGAATAATCCACCACTTCCCTGAATAACATATTCCAATGTTAAAATGTTCCTGTTCTCACAGTGAAGATTTTTTTTTCTTATATCAGCCAGAATTTCCTCTGAAGCCATGTGTTCTCATTGCCTATTGTCCTGTGTGAGCATCCCTGTGAAGAGAGACTCCATCTTCTTTATACTTAAACTTTGAGCTATTGTCAGACTGTAATTTTCCCTGAGCCTTCTCTTCTGTAGGCTGAACAAATCCCAGCACTTCAGTCTTTCCTCATATGTCAAGTTGTCCCAGAATATAACCATCTTGATGGCTCTCCACTGGACCCCTTCCATTTTATCAGTCTCTCTTTTGAAGTGTAGGTAACCAAAACTGGACATAATATTCTAAGGAGCATAACAAGTGCTGAGTACAGTGGAATGATCACATTCCTTGATCAAACTCTTGCTCTGATGTAGCCCAGGACATGGTTTGCCTTCATTGCTGCAAAAGCATTCTGCTGATTCACATTCAGCATGTGAGGACCCGCAGGTCCTTTTCAACAGCACTAGACTGCGGTCAGACCCCAGCCAGTTCTGCTGTTTGAGAATGTTCTGTTCCAAGGACAGGACTTCACAGGTATCTTTGCTAAACCTCACGCAATTCCTGTTGGCCCAGTCTTCCAACCTCTCTGTATGGTGGGTCTTCCTGCATATCTACCTCTCCTCACAGTTCGGTGTCATCTACAATGCAAACATGGTGAGTGCATTCAATCCTGTTAAACATATAATCTGTAAAGATACTGGATCCAGAATCACCCTGAGAGGAACTCCACTTATAATAGGCTGCCAGTTTGTCATCAAGCCATTAACCCTTAGAGCTCAGCAATTTAGATATCTCTCCAGCCATTTTCTGACCCATCTCTCCAGCTCACATTTTATCAGCTTGGCCACAATAAAGTTGTAGGAAGCAGTATCAAACAACTTAATAAAATCAAGGCAAATTATATCTACAACTCTCCCTTAATCTACTAAGCAAGCCATCTCATCACAGAAGACAATCTGTTTGGTTAATTATGGCTTATTTTTGGTAAATGTTTTGGCTTTTCCCATAAATCTTCTTATCTTTCCTGTGCCTGCAGATAACATCTGTCACTATGGACCTGCTCTATAATTTTCCCAGGATCTGAAATGTGGCTGCTGCGTCAAGATGCAGGGGGGAAGTAGTTAAGATGAACTTGGGAAGACAGAACATGTACAATAGCAAAGAGGTAGGGAAGGGAGAACCCAGGACAGTAAGGAAGGGGAACATGTGGACCTGGACAAGAGAAAATTAGAGGCAGCAACAAACAAGACTGCTTTAGAATTATAGAGGATACTGCCTTTTATTCCCAGACCCTGAGGTCCTTCTCACAGCAGCGTGTGGTGGAGAATCTGTGGGCAGTGGGAGCTGTCTTTCTGGCTGAGGTAGGAGTAATATTGTGCAAAGTGGTGTGGAGTGCACCTGTGGGCCTCAGAAGCCTCAGATCCTGCAGTGAGGACAACACAGAAAAACATCCTAGGAAATGGTCATGGTGTAGGAGCCACAGGGTAATAGGTTCATGACATTTGTGCCAGCAGCAGCGAATGCTCCAGCAGTGACATTAGTGATGTTACTGGTAGCAGATTTCTCTTTCTGCTTTTCCTCATCTGGCAAAGCAGAGGAAGAATGGTAAGAAGTCTAAGACATTTTTTATTCTTTTATTTCTATGGTAGCCTCTATGAAATTTCAGGATTAATTTTTTTTTTTTTTTTTAATTTATATATTTCATGAAGTTTTCTGTTTAAATGGAACCCTTGTAGTAACCATGGAAGGGGGGAGGGGGGAAAGGACAAATAGCTGTCATCTTAGCGTTGTTTATATAATTCAGGACTAGGGACATTTCAGCACTATTTTTCCCACAGATTGGATCAAAGACTGTGGGGCTGCCAAAACACTTCCACTTTATCTCAACTACCAAAGTGTTCAAAAGGCAAACCCATGCTTAAGGTTACTAAGACACGGTACGTCCAAGAAGCTGCCTGTCAGGTTGTCTGCACTGAGCTTTGAGCTCATTTACAAATGTAGTAGTGACAACAATTTCAAACATGTTTTGGTTGGTCAGATGACAATGTCAAAGTTTCCAAAACTCTTCAGGCATGATATTTGAGCTTCAATTATATGTAGCAAAGACTTCTGGAAAATGTGGATAAAGCATTATATCTTATTTAAGCTAGAATTATGTGTCAAGCAAGTTCAGATTTGTTCAAATGTGGCTCAAAACTCAAAGTAGAATGAAAGGGACAGGCTGTCCCATAGTAATATTATGGAACATTTTCTTTGGTAATTATAAACGATGAAGATGAGACAAAAGAGACCTTATCATGTATTTTGAAATACATATTCATTTCATACACGATAGTTCATTTATTGTATGGCTTTCAGTCTTTGAAAGGCAGAGAATTTGATACAGCTTGGTTTTTCTGTTCTCTGCCTAGAGTTTGTGTAGTTCAGATACCCAAAAATATCAAAACCTTTACAAAGGATGCCCAAAAGTATTCAATCGTTTTTATGTTCTATTCATTTCTAATTAGGACCCTGAATGGTTTGAAGTGGCATATACAAAAGTAAAGGAGAACTGTTTCCATCATAACTAGTCTAGCCAAGGATTTGCTAACTATAAGAGCAGAATGAATTATCACTGGATTAAAAAAAAAAAAAAAAAAAAAAATTTAAATGCTATAAGTTTCTGACTGTTTTCTGTTTCCCTGTGAAGCTTCAAAATAAGTTGTAATTGTAGTATTCGACACTCAGAGTGTCTCAGCAGCGAGACATTAATAACTGCATTTTTCAAAAATAAATATATGTGTAGAGGTATGTCTTATTTAGAAATTAGCAAAGTACTGGAAAGCTTTGTTATAATAATGTTCCAATAAACATTTTCTATATATAGTCGGTTACATGTCAGGTATGTTAGATAGCTGGCATCCTACATTTTATTAGTCAGTGAAGTGAGGAATTTAGATGATGGAATGTATCAGCAAATCTGAAATTTTAATATTTTACCAATGAATACTTCTTAATGCTATGAATAGCTTTTAGCTAGACCTATGGTTTATAATACAGACCCACTAAGTCCTTCAGTTTTCTTATAGTAGTTGTACATTTGACTTTTTTAATCATGAAATATTTTTTAGGATTCTATATAATCAATCTATATTCAGAAGACACAATATGCACATTAACATGAAGTTTTACTTGGTTGTTCATGATATAAAAGGATTTCCAGATTAAAAAACTAAAAACACTAGGCTATCATTCTAAAATCTTTCCCCTGAATTCCAAAAATCATGAGGAAGGGAAATAACGTCATCACATTCATATTCACACCAGAATTTGCCTTCTAGAAGTGATATTTTATTTTTTCCTGAAAAGAGTATACCCAGTCTTTTAGCATGTAACTTTTACATGTCTGTCTTCCTTGTGACAGTTGCTTTCAGGGTGAAGAGCCTCAATAGATGTAGGATTGACTAGGCATTACTCAAGGGACCAAAAGAAAAAAAAATATCCTAAAGAAGTTAAAAAAAAATTATTATTGTGCTGTGCCTCTCAGTCTATAAATGTAAATGTTATTACTTAGAATTTAGAATTATAGTCAAACATACCTTTACATGTAGAGGGTTGTATCACCTATCATTAAATGCCATTGTGCAAGTCAACATCATCAGCACGGTCACTAGAACTGTAGCACATCAGACCAAATGTATATTACTATCCACCCTGTGTGCTGGCAGCCCAGAAAACCAAGTGTATCCTGGGCTGTATCCAGAGAAGTGTGTCCAGCAGGTCGAGGGAGGGGATTCTGCTCCGGTACTCCATGCTTGTGAGACCCCACCTACAGTGCTGCATCCAGCTGTGGAGCCCCCAACATCAGAAGGATATAGGCCAGTTGGAGCGAGTCAAGAGGAGGCCACGAAGATGCTCAGAGGGCTGGAGCACCTCTGCTATGGGGACAGGCTGAGAGAGTTGGGCTTGTTCAGCCTGGAGAAGAGAAGGCTCCGGGGAGACCTTATAGCACCTTCCAGTACCTGAAGGGGCTTAAAAGGAAGCTGGGAGGGGACATTTTACAAGGGTCTGTAGTGACAGGACAAGGGGTAATGGATTTAAATTGAAAGTGGGGAGGTTTAGATTAGATATAAGGAAAAAGTTCTTCATGGAGAGGGTGGTGAAGCACTGGAACAGGTTGCCCAGAGAAGCTGTGGATGCCCCATCCCTGGAAGTGTTCAAGGCCAGGCTGGATGTGGCTTTGAGCAACCTGGTCTAGTGGAAAGTGTCCCTGCCCATGGCAGGGGGGTTGGAACTAGATGATCTTTTAAGGTCCCTTCCAACCCAAACCATTCTATGATTCTATGATTCTATGAAGTATGCAATAGAGATATACAGTCAATTAGGAGGCAGTGTTAATTGACTTGAAAATCATTTGGCTACTTGTGTGTCTTCAGAGCTAAAAGAGGAAGGATATGAGACATCTGTCCTTTACTTACTATACAAGTGGCCCATTAAATATCAGCTTCAGTTCACAGACTGGTTTTCATTTTCAAAGGTCTTTGACCTATCCATCTTAAGTACTTCTTCCAGCACTCCAGTCATATCGCAACTCACAAGTTTGATTCACAAAATTTAAAAAGTGTCAGAAACAAAAACCTTGAGCTAGAGACTGCAACTACTCAACCGAAGTCAGCAATGTAAATAAGCAATATTTTGAAAGAATCAATTTTGAAGCTGAAAGAATTCCTGGAGAGATGGCATGCAGTAGATATGGAAAATCTACAGGAACAGTTTTTATAATGTTTAATGTAATCCTTGATAAAATCACATTAAGGGGTAGGAAAAGGGGCATATAGACATTTTCACCAGGCAGAGGCTTCCTGGCTCTGCAGCTGTCCAACCTGTTAACTGCAGCAAACATCAGAACATTGTCCTGTTCTGACCAATCTTATGATCAATCCATTTTGCAGGCAGAGTTAGCATGCAGTGTCTGGAAATGCTGACAGTGATGTTTTGGCAGTGACTACAGGTCTAAGTTCACAAGAAAATGGGTAAAATGTCATGCTTTCTACTTTTGAAAGGGAACTGTAAACTAACTAGTAGAAATATTTAGTGACTTTTTACCCTATCTTGGATAACAACTTTTAGATGAACTTACAGGGCAGCAAAGAAAGAGCTGTAAGGAAGGAGAAATCTTTACTCAGTCTTCTCTTACAAAGAATCTAAAGGATGGTCTCAGACCTCCACTTCACACGGGAAAAAAAGAAAAAAAAAAGAAAAAAAAAGAAAAAATGTACAGGTACCAAGAACAAAACAAAAAGTTGTCACAAACCAAAATAAACCAAAGCAAAACTAACCGTTAAAATCACAGAAAGATAGATAACTGTAAATTAAGATACTAACTTGGAACACCAGTAATCTATAGATAAGATTTGCAAACAACATCAACTGAAAATTGAAAATTGAATGTTTTATAAATTGACATAATAAAGATATTTGCTCATTTATTTATTGGATTTCACTCATTCTGGACAGTTAAACAGAGTGAGTTTGAATTTGGAATCATGCTGAATGTCTTGTTAGCCAAACCAAACCTTTTATTTATTTGTGCTTATAAAACTGTAGTTCTTCAGAATTTGACAAACATAAGTGGCAAAGGATGGAAATATCACCAGATAACATTTTACAAATGAGTAAATGCACAGTGCCAAAACAAACCCAAAATTCAGATCCTATGTTAAGTACAAAGTGTTTTTCTGCAGACATCTCCTACTGGATTCTGAAGCAAACACCAGCTCTGAGTAATACCAGTTTGATAAATTATTTGCCCAGTTAGCAAGCTGGCTGAAAACATTTTAGACACGTTATTATAAGTAATAATTTTTATACTGTTGTCAATGAAAACATATCAAAATTAATCAAAGGATTCCTGTTCTTGTAGAATACGCCAAGCTTTTTCAAATCCCAAATATAAATTTCCTTGACACTTGACATCTTTAAAAAAAAAAAAAAAAGAAGGAAAGAAAAAGACCAAGAGGCCATCACTACCCTAAGCTGCTTAGAGATAAGGAGGTATTAAAAAATAGAGTTCTGTGACCTGGGGTCATTAATTGATTGTTAGACCAAAAATGAATCTGTGAATAACTACTTTGATTCTCTGTATCATCACAAAAGCATCCTTCCCACATAACGAGTATACTGATAGGAAAGTTTTCTTAGTCGTTTTATCACTCCTTTTACCTCAAGCACTACAGGTTTTGGGCTAACATGAGGTACAGTTCACTAATATACCCTGTATCAATGCACTGACCTTTTGCTGTGACTCCCAGCTCCAGGAAGAACTCAGACTTACAATAAGTGTTTAAATTTGAGAGAGGTTATTTTCCAGATCTCTCTTGTTGCTGTTTGGAGGTCAATTGGTTGCAGTGGGGAGAGTAAAGGATATTTCTAATCATTCTTAGAGCAATGTATTCTGTTAGAGGGCAGTGATATTAAGAAGGAATGGAGGAAAACAGATAAAATGTAATGAAAGTTGCACAGCATAAAGATTTTAAAGATTTTAACTAAACATCTTCTACTTCTGGACTGTTGAAATAGCTTAACAAGCTATGGGTTGACCTGTGAAACCCGACGTTCCAAGGGACTGAGATTGACAGTTGGGTTGGGAACGGTAACCCTGTTAACCCAATGAGGTTTTCAATTCTGAAGCACACAGCAAAGAATCAGTCCTTCTCATTTTCCTGGGTGGAAGTGGCAGAAAAGAGAGCACCCAGGTTTAAGCAGCCTTGACCATTAAGGCAACATATAAAATTGGTGCATAATGCTGAACATTAGTGGAATCTATCACCAAGGGAAGCATGCAGTAGATGTATGGGATGACACTTCTTACTCTGAACACTGGTATTGAACAAGTTATACAAAGACACCGCTATATAACAGAAAAGAATAGCTACACATGCATTTCCACAGGGATCCCAGAGACTTATGAATTGTCTTCACACTAAATATTGGAGAACCATTTGAACTTTTCACCTACTGTCATATATAATAACTTGATTTTCATTAAATTTACAATGATTGTGCTCTGACATGATCATGATTTTAAAGAATATCCCAGTTTCCCAGGAGTAGTAATCTAAAACGTGAACTGCAAATGACAGTTGTGTTTGTAGATGGCAGCATTCACCGCTGCATTCAAATTCAGTCACTCCATCAGGTATGGAAGCACAACAATGGCCCTACCAAAACTAACTATAGTATAAATACCAAGAGGTCCTGTTTACAGCAGAACAACTCATTGTGTATATTTAGGGAATGAAAGTGATACTTAAGTATATGTTAACTGATGAACTAAGTGAAGCCTCATATCGTATTTCAAGATGAGTGCTAAGATGATGTTCTGGGAAACCTCTGAACTGCAAAGGTGAAATGACAGACATATGTTTTTCTACTAGGGCTAGCAGAGTTATGCAATTTAAAGCTGAAAATTTCCTTATGCAGTCTCTTCATCTGTATTACTCTGTCAGGGGCACAGAAACACAACTGCTGTTTTCTACACCCTTGGGATGAAACATTCTTTTGCCTAAAGATACTCATTTTCACTCCCTCTCCCAGTCTTTCTTCCTGTCTGTCTTCCTTACACAATAAAAAACTAGTATCTAGAACCTTTAGGTACTTTGTGTGTTGGGGAGAAAAGAATCAGAGCAAGGACTTTATTTCTTACAAAAAAAAAAAAAGGATCAAATGAAATCAAATTAAGGAAAGAAGTAGAATGGCAAAATTTTCTTTACACTTTCACCTTTCATGCCTTTCTGTGGCTTGATCAGAATAGTTCCAACAAGTATATGCAAGAATATGATAGATGATCTAGAACAATTCAGAAGAGGAAAAAAGGAAGTATTTACCAGTTAAATTATGAGTTGCTAGTTAATCACTTAGGCTTCAAATATTTCAAGCTAAAGTTTATAAACCTTATTTTAAGAGCTTTTTTTAATATCCGTAAATCAGTGCATCAGAGAAGAGACTTATTTTTGTAGTCAGCCATGCACCATTAAGACCATCTGCAAATCACCATTTATTTTTGAGTCTAGAAGATATACATGAAATAAAAATATAGCTACTAACAATCTTAGTCTGAACAGATACTATTCTGAAAAGAATTTTCTTTTTTTAAGTAATTTAAAATGCTTAATCTAATTGCATTTAGACTATAAAAATATATAATGGGATAACTGCAACTCCTTCTTAAAACATGGTGGAGAATTCAGATTCTTTTTATTCCTTATCTTCTCAAAGAACGTCTCAGTGAAGTGGGACGTGTGGCAAGCTAATTAAAAATTAGGCTTTTCTGAAAAAGGATATTATTTATCTGTTACCTTCCACTCAGATATGTGAGGATGAAATGATCAATGTGGTGTTTTCAACCCCTGAGAACCTGCAGTGACCTCCTTTTTGAAATGTGTGTTTATGTGAAGAGGTGGGAACCTTCCTCATCTAGATCAGTTCTGAACCAGACAGTACCCCCTCATAAAGCTTGCCTTTATAACTTCCCTATTGAGCAGTAGGTCTATTCTGTAAAAAAGTACCAAATTGTACGTAAGAAAATATATCTCACAATTAAATAAAACAAAAAATATATGGTCTCAGAAGAATTTATAACTATAGAAATCTGGCTTCAAAAATTAGCCACCATTTACATCAGATTACTTTGGGCTGAACTTTTACTTTTTACTAGGCAACAGATAGCAAAAAGAAAAAGAAACAAAGACAGCAATGGCAGAAGAAAGCAAGTGAATAGACCAGTAGAATGAACGTGCAAGAACTATCAGGATACATATGCACCCAGTAATGGATATCACAACCAATGTGCATAATTCTGTTGTGGTGGCTGGGCCCCTCCTCTGTATATGTATAACTACATAAATTCAAATTGCTCTAAGTGCATGCCCCAGCAAATTTGAAGAATCCTTCCTAAACCAGCTTTCCACAATTTCTCTCTTCTACTCCCTTCTGAGCTAGAACAAGTTGAACAATTAAGTTTGAATATCATCATTCTGCAATTTTGATTACTGAACCCAAATTTATATATCTTCTAAAATTCAAACTGACATTACAAAGGGGTATGTACTGAATAGTACAACTAATTTCTGAAAGTCATTATAAAGGTAAGCATACCAAATAGTTACATTCCACATTTCCTATTCCATTACTTTCTGCTTGGTCAAACACATAATAAAAATAGCTTTGCTGCTTTCTTTTTGAGACTGTTACCATGAAAAAGGACTCTCAAAACACCAAGACAGGCCAAAACGTTACTTTAAAAAATGTTTTATTTCTATTTGACAAAAATATGGCTTATACTTTTTTTTTGAAGCAGAGTTCAATTTACACATGACTTCATACTGCTTCTGCTCGTCTTTGGAAGGTAATCACAGGGTCCAGATGCCAAGCTATGAAAGATCTTCTCCTTTCAGTTTCTTTCTGAATTAAATTAGATTTTGACTTGAGAAATGTGACCACATTATCTGTTTGAACATAAGGAAACTGCACAAATCCCTTATAAGACCTATGTAAAACTCCTTTTATGATTAAGAAGGGGCAATTTTCTCATGTTCGTATTTCTTAGAGGGGAATCTATGCTGCCCTTTAAGGAATTTGCATTCCACTGAATATTTTTCTGGTGCAAGTTGAATTTGGGAATCAGTAGTGAAATGCATAATCAATTGGTTATGCAGCATAGCAATTAGATCAAGTTTTGTGAAGATTACTAATGCAATAATGATGCCAGAGTACAGCAAAGGTGCCACAGTACATTCTGTAAATATAGCTAGGGCTACACATTTTTAATATGAAAAGAAGTGTGTGGTTTAAAAAAAAAAAAAAGTAACCCAGAAAAGAACCCAAGGACTTGTGTCTGAATCTCCACTGTAACCTACCTCTGTTTTCATGCATTTTTTCTGTACCTATATTAGACTTGAAGAAGAAAGATTAGTTTCTCTATAACTTTATTTAATCTAGTACAGAAGTACAGTACCAGTACAGAAGTACTTATACAGATCTAGTATAAGTGAGGTGGACTTTGAGGTGGACCAAAAGGCAGTAAAACTGTAAGTAAATTAGTGTAAAATGAAAAATAATTCAAACTTTTTTTACGTATAAATATTTAAATGGTATCTCTGTAGTAAGATAATACTTGATTAGGGAAATTATAATACTCAGAGAAGAATTTAGATATTTTAATATCTCTTTTCTTTTTTGCTATACACTCATTTGTTCTTACCAGTTAAGTAAACTAAGCTACCTGACATAATTAAAAAACAGTTTTCCAAGTTTTGTGTGTATAATTGTTTTAAAACATCATTTATATTTCCAAATTCAGTTTGATTTCATTGAATACTTCACATTTTCTACTTATAAGTCTGAGTAATTTTTATAGCCATAAATGCAATTTATAAACATAGAATTTGAAAAGAACTTGTAATTTCATTCACAACTTTATTGTTCAAAAGAAACATCAAGTAATTTTGAATTTGGAAGTATCTCTGAGACATCAGTGGGAGAAAAAATAATTCTTTATACTATGACACCCATTCCACAGTACAGTAGTATAATAGATGAAAGTTGGGAAAAACAGATCAAGAATCATCACTGGGCTTTGTTATCCATGATCCAATAAAGGTGAAATAAGCTGTGAAGGCAAGCATTATAGACTTACAAGCCAGCAAAATAGTCCATGGGGCAGTGAGCAGCTGGCTGAAAATCACTGCTTTTTTAGAACCTTTGGACACATTTCTAGACCAGGGGCTCAGAAGTAACCTTACCATTGCCCTTAGTCAGTGTTTCTTCAAAGTACAGTTCATAAACATAAATCAGCTACTACTTAACTTGGCAACAGCAACAGTTCAAAATCCTAGAAGTACTGCTGCACACAATTCGCATTTACTTGTTGGCATTTTAAAATACATTAATTTCCTGTTTCCTGTTGGGGGTGTGGGGAGAATTTGTCAGGGTGGAGAATCACATAACTATTTTCCCCTTCCTCCCCAGTGTGTTGTATACTTAAGGCAAAAATGTTGACTGCCACTGATCAGCTAAACACTTCTCTGCACCAAATGTCCCATGGAAGTCAGTGGCTTAAGCCTGTAACTTAGTTCAAAGCCTGTATGTTTTCTTCAGCAGTGTCCAGATGGAGAAGGTAAGAACTCAGACCTTCATCCTTATCAAATTAAATAAAAACATTTGTAAAATTAATGTGAGAAAGTAGCATTAAGTTCTTAGTTCCCACAAAACTATCCACACAAATCAAACTATCATGTTTTAGAGACATTATACAGCAAAAAATACTGTAATTTCAGAAGTCAAATATTAGATGTATTTACAAGTTCAGGGAAGAAACCAGGAATATTTTGCCTCTGTTAGCCATATAAAATTAGCAAACTAGAGGCCAGAACCTTTGAAGAAGTTAATTCACAAGGCTTCCAAAAAAAATCACACAGGATTCAATATCTGAGAAAGAATTTTCAGGGATGAGTCTTCAGAGAAATCTTGTTAAATAAGGTTTCACAACTTCAGCATTTAATGCCAAAACTACATAGCAGATGTTTATATCAGTCTGGTAATATGTAAATAGTATTAGAGTAAATTAAAATATTTTAAAATAAAATTTAATTTGTCATGTCTCCTTTACAGTTTTGGTTGTATATATTATATAGGATATGGACAACAGGAAACAGCCTCAAGTTTCTCCAAGAGAGGTTTAGATCAGACATTAGCAAAAAATTCTTCATGGAAAGAATGGAAGGCATTGGAATAGGCTACCCAGGAGAGTGGTTGAGTCAGCATCCCTGAAGGTATTTGAAAGATGTGTAGATGTGGCACTTAGGGACAGGGTTTAGCGGTGGACTTGGCAGTGTTAGGCTAATGGTTGGACTTCATGATCTTAAGGGTCTTTTCTAACATAAATGATTCTATGATTCTATGGTGATTACCAATTTGTGGTTCTTTGTCGCATGAAGCACACACCGAGGTGAACAGTCAATGTGTCAAAGGGAAGAGAGTTGAGGATGATTAGAATGAACTGTAAAGACCAAAGGCATGCTGTTCTGCAATGTTACCTGATTCCTCCTGACTTTCTTGCTAGACAGGTACGTTTGTGTTCTAGGGAAATTCTTCAGGAAACGTTTAATGAGAACCTCTATATAGTAACTTTACAACCCAAGGTTATAATAATTCAATATGACACCTTGGGTAAACCTCTGTCTATTGCATGGGCTGTCACTCTGGCCCTGGGCTTTGGTCTTTCATTAGTTATTTTCTGAAGAGCTAATATATATTATAAATCACTTTTTCTAAGGGTGATTTTCACAACAACCAACAATATTTCCAGCATATCCACAAGAATGGCTATTCAGCTTTCCAGTCCAAAACCAAGAGAAAACAACCAACAACAAAAAACCTCCCCCTAAACCAAAATCAAATAATAAACAATATTAGATGACTTAACTTTAGAAGGACTGGGCTACGTTAGAATATTCAGTATTAGAACAGAGTAAAATGCTAGGTTTGATCCTTATGTAGAAGAATTCAGTGACTTTATAAGCTCAGGGGATTTAAATTGCATTGAATAAGTGTTACAGTATTCTAATCACTATATGTTAAAAATTAAATTGAAACAACTGTAACTCATTAAAAATATATAGAAAAAAAATCCTTCTTATTGGGATGAAACTTTCATGAACAATAATAGATCTGTGGGGGTTAAAAAGAAGAATAGTTTCTGCTGCTGTGGCTGTTTTATTTGTGGCTACTTTTTGCCTAAATGGTTTGATAAGACCTTGGATCCTATATTACTGTTCTGGTTTAACCTCAGTCAGCAGCTGAGCAACACATAGCCGCTCACTCAGACAGTTCCTGAGAAACAGTTCTCTCCCCTCTCCACTCCCAAGCAGCGCCTCTGCAAATTATTCGGTATTAATTCTAAAGTCTCAGAGTTTAATTTTAAGATAGGATGCAACCGCTGTTATATAAAAATCCAAGTCAGAGACAAAATAGAAAGCAGGCAGAAACAGTTTGAAAAATGTTAGTACAGGCTAGTTATGTTCTTGGGTTACATTTATACATGTTTATGTTATACTGTAAACAGAAGTCGTTGCCCTAACCATCATCATCTGTCAATGTACTACAGTTTCAACAGAAGAAATAAAAAAACTGGAAATTAATTAAATTTTTAACCAAGATGATAAATATCACCTAGAAAATATGATATTATTTCATAGACATTCTTATTCCTTCTGGTTTTGGTTTGTAGGCTGTCCTCCCACAGCCCAAAAACCTCTCAAAATCAAACAACTCACCACCACCAATAATTTTGTTCATCTAGATATGAAATAAAAGAAAGATTTTATATATATAATTCCTGTATTACATTAAGTTTCAAATGGATTAGTATCTTTGAAAACACACTTAAATATGTTGGACAGAACTATTCAACCCAATCAAATGTGTCTTTACTGTTATAACATATGTCAATACTAGTGTAAACAAGCTTCTGACAGATTCATACACCCTGTGGAGAGAGGTGGGGGGAAAACAGTCCTTTGACTTTATTGGCCAACCTTACTTTTAAGTTTAATATAACCCAGAAAAAGTTATTTTAAACCTGATTTCTCTACCACAGTTATTTGATATTCATCAAAAATTACATAACAAGAAGCTACTGCCATATGGAAAATTCTCATCCTAAACTAAGAACAAGAGTACTCCCAGAATTTATTTTTGCCAATCTTGATCAGTGAAGTGACACAATACATTTGTTATTTAAAACAACTAAGATATTTTGAAACATGAGCACAAAAGTACTTTTGGTTACTTCATTGGGTTTTACACACATTGGTTCTTACACCTATTGACTTTTCTTGTCTAGTCATTCTATGGCTATGTCATGTCACTCACATTTTGAACATATTATTTTCTGCTAAATACAGCCTTTAAAGATAAGTGTTCTTAGGAAACGTTCAAATTTTGAGTTAACCGTGGTTCATACAACGATCTGAATTAATCATAATTCCATCCACTGTATTATTGTGTGCATTCTAAATACACATACGACTTAGGTATGTACTCTTCTGGTAACAACTATGTCAGATGAAAAAGCTCGTGCTACCTTACTGTCTCCTTGACTTTTTGGTACCAGATACTTGCATAGATAAGTCTGCTAGCTGAGTTGTGCATGTGATTCTTTCCTCACCCATTCCAATTAAAATAAGGGGTTTAGCTCGGAGAGTTTAAATAGTGACTCTGCTTGTCCATCAAATTTGGATCAAAACGGATTAGGAAAAATGCACACAAACTTCTCAGCTGACAGCTGATGAGGCAGTAAACGTATTCAACCAGCTCTGCTGCAGGTATGTGGATGTGTGACAGCATTCCTGAGAATCTGAGAACATTCTTCAACACAAATCACAGATTAAATCACAATTATTCTCTTAGAAAACACTACAAACCTCTCTAAAAGCACCAGACACCAGTCACACAGAAAGGGGGAAGTGCCAGATTCTGATCTTGTTTACGTTAAGATATTTCCAAAAGCTTGAACATTTAAAATGGTACTTCGCTGAATTACAACTAGTCAGATTGTGCAGTACGAAAGTCTTCTGTACATGGATGGCATCATATATATTACAAATATACAGTAGCGGTCAAAACACTTATTAGAAACTTCAAAACGGCTGAAAGGTTTTGCAACAGCCTGAAAAATCCCATTTACTCTATGTTGTGAATAGTCCTTGCTTATTTGAGTAGTCCCATGGAAAGTAATGGGAGTGTTACAATGGCTAATGGCTGCGTAACAGAGCTGATAAATGTACGAGAGAGAATATAGCATCTTAAGATCATATGCCATTTTGTATGGTGTAATTTAATATTCCAGAATTTATAATGCACGTCTTTAAATAAGTTAATAATGACAGAGCTTGAGTGAGTTCATATTGTGTTCGATTCTTACAATAAAAAGCTTTAATCTGAAAATAAAATACATTGGGAAAGTACTATACCAGTAAATACTCATCTTGACAAACTTCCACCAGCACAACAGAAATAGGAAAATAATCAATGAACAGGATAAATTCGTTGACAGAAAAGGAATATAATCCCCAATTATGGGATTTCTAAGCCTTCATTAAATCTTTAAATCTTAAACTGCATTAACTAAGTTGCTGTGATTATACTTGAAACTGATCTCTCAGGAAACTCCATATGTCCAGCCACTTATTGAATGCATTTTTTCCCCAAGACCAAATGGATATCTTTTCAAGAATAAGTTATAAGCTTTTTTTTTTTTAATTTATACAGATAGAATTAGAAATAATATCCCTGATTAAAAATCCCTTCAGACTTTTTTCAGAATCACTCCATAAATAAATTAGAATCTGAAATCATTAATGTACTAAATCCACCCTTCTGATTTCATGACAAACCTTCCCATCCATTAGAGTCAAATACCAGGACTCCCACTGAAGGTTATCCTACTCAAGATTTCATATTCATCCTATGTATATTAAAAAAATTTAAAAATAATAAAAGAAAATCCCAAAACTGATAGAATGATAAGTAATAGAATAAGTATTATGGTGTACTGGTATTGAAGAGCCTATGAAGGTATTCTGTCACTTATACCATTTTCTGTGGCCTTTGAGCCAAAAGCTGGACACAGGAAAAGTCATAGTATCACATCTGAAGGCTGTTTAAACTTTGCTTCCCAAATGCCTCAATACTTACTGATGTTTTCTGTCTCTCAAAAATGCAGAGACTAACATAATCTACATTTCAGAAAACAAGAATATGTTTTTTTTTTAATAATACAGACTTTTAAACTCTGAAAATTAAGAAATACAAAAAATCTGATACATCACGTTTTCTCCCTAAACCTTAATTGGTTGGTTTGGTTGTTTTTTTTTTTTTTTTTTTTTGTCCCTAGCATATTAGCATTTGATGTAACAGCAGTTTGTTTGAACAGCTGATGTACTACAGAACATGGGATACAGTCTCGCACCTTCTCTTTGTAAGGGCAAAATTGAGTTTTAATTACCTTTATCGAAATGTACAATCCTTGCCTGTAAATTGTTTTTTCTAAATAAAAAGTGATCTCACCATTACACAGAAAAAAGATAAATAGCTCATTTCAGTATTTCTGTATGAAATGTTCTGTTCTTTCAGGAAAGTTACGAAGATAATTGTGGCTCTTTGTCATCTTTCCTTTCTCCATACACTGTCCTATAAACACTGATACCCAATTAAGCACTCTACTTATTGAAGTAACTGAGATGCAGGAGATTCTGCTCACCCTCAGACACCATACCTTAACCATTGCATATAAAACAGAGCATGTCTCAGTTCTCTTATAATCTCTTCCTTCTGAATACAGGAAATGGTGAATCATACCATGAAGCTATCCTTTATTTCCAAATTTTTATGGTGTTATTTAAGATGTATAAATTAATTGAAAATTTGCAAAAATGATACAATCTTCCCACTCCCCCTGCATTGTTTTTCCTTTCACAAATTCCTAATATAATTTGCTTATCAACTGCTAATCTTAGTTCTTTGATTGTAACTGCCAAAGACATGACTTATCTCCCATTTTAAAAATGATTGGGAGTTTGAAAACAGAGAAAACATCTTTTCTTGTGTGCTTCATAAATCCTGACTGAAAGGTACTAACCATTATTAAATACCCCATGAAGAAAGTACAGTTAGAATTATTAAGTCACAGGCTTAAGGCTGACCAAAAATAGTACATTTTCACATCACCTATAAGTAAGCAGTGGAAAGTCTTACCACTGAGATTTTAAGAAATCAATATAAACAGATTCAGGCAAAACTTTTACAATTCATGGAACTGGGTCCATGGATCATGAGTAAATAAAATAGTGAAGTTAAATCTACAGCTCTGAAAACTCCACCTCTAAATGGATGGTCACAGGAAGTGAGGAGGCTCTACCAAGATAAGGATAATTCTGTACCTGCCTTGTTTCTTATGTATTTTACTTAAATGTCTGCTACTGACTAATAAACATGATACCATTGTTTGGACCAGAATGACAGTTTTTACCTCCTGAGAGGAAAAAGGAAATGGTTTAATGCTTGCAGACCCATCATGTATTTCCAATATTGAATTATTATTTACTGTGAAACTAATAGATATAAATTACCACACATACCAGGAACATTACATTATAGTAGTCTTTTCATGCCTTAAAAATCTTAACGTAAATAGAAAGGTATTTTTAAAGTGTGATAGCACAAATTGATAATTCAGTAATAATACTCAGTAGTTGAAATTAATTCCACAAAGAGGTCTTCTGTTTGAAGAAAATTTCTCTTGGAAATTGTCTATTTTTTAAAAGTCACTATTATTGCCAATAGTCTGACTTGGCCTTCAAACAGGGATCCCATATGTGCTTTGAAGTTGTTCATTTATAAAAGTACATTTGTTTATTTTTACTGATAAGAGACCATCACTATTTCGAGGAAAGAGCATGGGCTAGGTGAACATTTAATGAGTTTTTGCCCTCCTTTTTATCTTTAAATTAAAAAATTCTTTAAGTTTGGAAAAGACAAAATGAAAGTCACACAAATCTATAGGGAGGTAAGAATGCCTTGGACCAGAAGGAAAGTCTTGCTTCAAACTGGTATGTAAATACTCTCTCTTACACATTTAGTACTTGTTTTGCAAGGGATACTCTTCTGACTTGCTTAAACTGAATCCACATTACTGCAATATTTGCTTGTGGCAGTTTGACTCTTATGCTGCCTTTATTCCTCATGACTTGCTTTGAGAAATCTCTGTGCGAAGAAGCTGAGTGGGAGTTGATAGTGGAGAGGAAGAAAGTCAAGGAAAATGTCTCAATTCCAGATTCAACATTATTTCTGAAAATGCAGCTGGCAAAAAGCTGTTTACAAAGTTAGTTTCCAGAATAAGTGAGAAGTGGAAACACTTTATGTAGCTGATTTTATCTTTTGAGGCTTTTGTGGTGTCCATGTAATGGGAACTGATGGTGTTGGAAAAAAAAATAGCTTTTATTGCTGCAAGTTGACTTGCTGCCAGAAATTCCTCAACCTCTGCTCCCTGCAGTCAATCAGCCACTTGAATAGGCTGGACTTACAATCTTAGGAAGATTCTGCCTGGAGGCACAATAAAAAAACAAAAACACTGAAACTGTAGAAAGACTTTGGAATTGTTTCCCCTGCTGGAGAGAGAAAAATAATCAGAAACAAAAGGTTAAAAAAACCCACCACCCCTAACGAATAACTTCAAAAACAGCACTTTTTAATGTAGTAAAGGTAGAAATTATTCTCTAAGCAATGTATCTAGTCACTGGGATCCCATTCCAGTACATTTATTACAAGGGCATGAAGGCAAAAATAATCTTGGATGGAGGTCCTAATATTCTATCATGGCAGATGTTAGAGAGTTTACCAGAATGA
Organism: Eurypyga helias; assembly: GCF_000690775.1. Classification (NCBI taxonomy): domain Eukaryota; kingdom Metazoa; phylum Chordata; class Aves; order Eurypygiformes; family Eurypygidae; genus Eurypyga; species Eurypyga helias. The sequence goes on from NW_010262413.1 coordinate 21,935, forward strand.
GACTGGTAACTCTGCCAATAGCCAGCTACAAATTCTGGTAAGTAGTCTCCAACTTTTCCCAAATTTCCTTTGTAGTGTTCTGATTCCTGAAATCAGATTTAACATCTGGAGTCCCTGCTTCTGTTTATTATTTTCTCTGTCTGAAGTAACTTATAAGAGGTGGGTCAGTTGCCTTGCAAGCCTTGCAGTTGAGGCCAGCTCAGACTTCACCCTGAGTTTCTGCTGTTTTGACTTAAAAGGACTACCTAATTGCCGAGAAGTTAAATGTGCTCAAGCTCACTGGTGGATTACGACACCCAGCAGTAGCCTTGTGTTTTGTGTTCAGATAGCTACTTCATGGGGTTTCCTTTCTGTTTTATCTGCCGCATAAACTACCTTCACAACTGTACTGGTTTTGACTGGGATAAAGTTAATCTTCTTCATAGAATCTTGCATGGGGCTATATTTTGGATTTGTGCTGGAAACAGTGTTGACAACAGGAATGTTTCAGTTACTGCTGAGCAGTGTTTAACACAGCATCAAGTCTTTTTCTGCCCCTCACATGGTCCCATCAGAGAGTAGGCTGGGGTTGCACAAGAAGTCGGGAGCTGGAACAGCTCAACACAGCTGACCAAAGGGTCATTGACAGATAAGACCCATAATATAAGACATTATGCTCAGCAATAAAAGCTGGGGGAAGAAGGAGGAAGAGAGCGGACATTCAGAGTTACAGCATTTGTCTTCCAAAGTAACCATTGCACATGATGTAACCCCACTTTCCTGGAAATGGTTAAACATCTGGGAAGTAGTGAACGAATTCCTTATTTTGCTTTGCTTGTGTGAGCAGCTTGTGCTCTACGTATTAAATCATCTTTACCTAGTAAATCATCTTTATCTCAACCCACAATTTTTCTCACTTTTACCTTTCTGATTCTCTCCCCCATCCCACTGGGAGTATAGTGAGCAAGCTGCTGTGTGGTGCTTAGCTGCCTACTGTTGTCAAAGCATGGCAAAAATTATACAGTTTTATTTAAATAAAAATTATAATGATGTCTACTGTGGGTTTTATTTTTGAAGGAAACTAATGAAATTTTTACTATTCCTATATATTTATAACAATCAAGGCCTCCAAATAGGTGGCAAATTTCAGTTACCACTTAGGGTGGCAATTAAAAGTAGTTTGCTGCCTTGATTAATAACCTGCATATTGTAACATAGAAATGTAAAGAAACCAATTGCAAAGCTCATCACAAGCCACATACAGAAATACCATAAAAGGAAAACACTATCAGTATTTATGAATTTATTAAAAAAATATATAAATGTATGTTCAAACGATGTAACCATTTTCTCTATACCAGTTACATGCAGTTGCATATAAGCATAACTCTATAGAAATAGCGTATAATCAAGTCTCTGGATTATCAAGTTGTATAATCAGCAATTATTTTCATTTAGCTAAAGACAGCAAACCAGCAGCAAGGTAATTATGTATTATGATGGATACAATATTTTGCTCCATATAAATTGTGTTCTGCAAGACACCTTTCTCCTCTCAAACACCAATATACAACTAAATTTTCAAAAGTAACATCATTATCACACTCCAGACCTGATAGTGCATTACACCTAGGAGAGTAAGATATTTGTGGTGAATTGCTACTAGTAGATCTTGTCATAATTTTCCACCACGCTTTATTTTAATTTAAGCAATATACACACAAGCATAGTGTTTTGTTCTATTTGATTCCTGGCTTATATACAATAGTGTGTTCTGTTATAAAATATCTTTCTACAGTAACAAGGAAACTAAGAATCAGTCGGGTTAAGTCCCCAGTGTCTGGAAAAAGAGAAACATCACAACAGTTTTAAAAAGGGTGAAAAGGAGGATCCTGGGAACTAATGACTGATCAGCCTCATCTCTGTGCCCCTTAGATCATGGAACAGATGCACCTGGAAGCTATGTCAAGGCATGTGGGTGACAGGGAGGTGATTAGGGACAGCCAACGTAGCTTCACTAAGTGCAAACTGTGCCTGTTTGTGCCTGTGCCTTATCTGTTGACCTTCTACAATGACTTTGACTATGTTGATGCATTAAGGAACAGCAACTGGTGTCAGATATCTTGTCTTCTGTAAGGCCTGCGACACAGTCCCACACATTACTAACTTGGAGAGGTAGGGGTTTGAGGGATGGGCTACTCAATGTTTAAGGAATTAGCTGGTTGGCCACATCCAAAGCATTACAGTCAATGATTTAAAGTCCAAATGGAGATCAGTAACAAAGGGTGCCCCTAAGGGGTCTGTATTTGGTCTGTTAGTGTACAGTATCTCTATTAGTGTCATATTCAGTGGGATTAAGTACACCCTCAGCAAATTTGCGGACAACACCAAGCTAAATGTTACAGTTGATATGCTGAGAGAAGGCATGCCGTGGAGAGAGACCTTGAAAGGCTTGAGAACTGGTCTCAGGTGAACCTCATAGAAGCATAGAATGGTTAGGGTTGGAAGGGACCTTAAAGATCATCTAGTACCAATCCCCCTGCCATGGGCAGGGACACCTTGCACTAGACCAGGTTGCTCAAAGCCAATGAAGTTCAACAAGGCCAAGTGCAAGGTCCTACACCTGATTTGGGCCAAACCTCAGTATCAACACAGACTGGTGGATGAAGGAATTGAGAGCAGCCCTGAGGAGAAGGATTTGGGGATATTGGTAGATATCCAGTGGTAGATGAAAAATTAGATATGAGCCAGCAATGTGTGCTTGCAGCACAGAAAGCCAACCATATCCTAGGATGCATAAAAAGAAGTGTGGCCAGCAGGTCAAGGGATTTGATTGTCCCCTTCTACTCCAATTTCGTGAGACCCAATGTGCTGTATTCAGCCAGGAAAGGGTTAAATCTCTTTACCGTGGCTGCTAGAAAGCTGTGTTCCTGGATGCAGGGAGAAGCACTGATAAGTTCCTAGCTGGCACTTTGTGAGAGCAGCTTCGTGGTATTTTGCTAGCCGGAGTTAAACCACGACACCCACCTGAAGGACTGCATCCAGCTTTGGAGTCCCCAGCACAAGAAAGACATTGCACAGTTGGAAGAGCTCCAGGGGAAAGCTACGAAAATTATCAGATACGAAGATATATCTCCTATGAAGAAAGTCTGAGACAGCTGTGGTTGTTCAGCCTAGAGAAGACAAGACCCCAGGAAGACCTTAGTTTGTCCTTTTAATTTTTAAAGGGGGCTTATAAAAAAGGTGGACACAGGCTTTTTACCAGGTCCTGTAGTGACAGGATAAGAGGTAATAGTGCTAAACTGAAAGAGGGCATATTTAGATTAGATACAAGGAATACATTTTTCACAATGAGAATGTTGAGACACCAGAACAGGTTTCCCAGAGAAATTGTGGCTACCCCATCCCTGAAAGAGGTCAAAGTCAGATTGGGTAGACTTTAAGAACATGATCTAGTGAAAGATGTCCCTGCCACAACAGCAGCCAGAATGTGGCAGGAACTAGATGAACTTTAAAGGTCCCTTCCAACCCCAAACATTCTATGATTCTATAAATCTGTACCAAGTCTTGTGTGAATCTTTATGAGGTATTTTGTACAGGGTTTTCTTTAGAGTTCTGTTGTCAACACTGCACTGAACAACAATAGAACCAACTTATAACAGAGCCATGTTTTTCGGCATTCTCTTAAAATTATTAATTTTTATTTATAAATATATTTTGTCTTACTAATATACTTGATAATATATAACTCTAATCAGTTGCTAATAGTAAAAGCTGCTTTAAAGTATGCAAGAAACTAAAGCATCTTACATTTACGCTCACGCACGTATCATTCGGACAGAAAGTAAGTACAAAATAAGCTTGTGCTTTCTATTCTGTCAGAGGTGAGGATAATGCATACAGGAAATATTTCATGGACCAGACACTCTGAAATAGAGCATAATAGGTCATGACAAGAACCAGAATGCTGAGGTGCTGTATAAACTTGGACCTTCTCTCATATGCCAGTGATTCAACTGATACTCAGGAAAAAGAACTTCATAGCAATGCACCCACTGTGCATGGCTAGTCCTGACAATGAAGCCCACTCTACAAACTGCAGCTCTCCAGTGGCAAGTACAAATGGGACCTTCATTTCCTACTTATAAAGACTTCCTACTGAATTAAAGATGAAAAAAATACATTGAACTCTGACTGCAAGTCTGTCTGTTATTAGGCAGCTTCCCTTAAGGACTGTTGTACTTTGCTCAAACTTACAAATGACAGTTTTAAAATACACAAAAGTGTTTAGCTGTGGCACACATGACTTAGTTTGAAGGATCAATACAATAGAGAATTGCTAATACATAGTCTTCCTGCGTACAGTTTTTGCATGCTGAACTGCTTAATTTATTTATGAATAACATCAACAGCTTTTGTAGTTGCTTTCATTTCCATCTGCATTGCTCTTTCTCCTGCTACCTTGTGAAAATTCATAAGGTAGAATGCTGCAAGACCGGTAATCGACACATAATATAAACACTGATTTACTGGGGCAAAAATTAGCAGGATCATGAAATTTCATAGAAAAGTCATATCCATTACTTTTTGTCTTCTCCTTCCCCCTTGACAATTTTCAGATACTCTCATGTGAGACATGCAGATCTGCTAACACTAAATGGTTGTCTAGCAAATTATCCTGGGTACACTCAATACATTTGAAAATGTTGCAAGCAGTAACACATCAGTTACAGTTTGCAATTCTCACCACCACCTCTCACTTATATGAATTTTAGATTCAGTCCCAGTAAATTTAAACCACCCTACTGATTGCAATAAGAATTCTCCTTGCTTTCTGTATTGTTATAAACTATACTAGCCTATATCCACGAGTAGAACTGGATATTAAAAACACTAAGAAGAAATCTTATGGTTGGGTAAAATAAGCCTTAATTAGTTGTCTGATATTCAAAAGTGTTGCTTTATTGATAATTGCAACAGAAAAAAACAGGTTTTACCTCTGTTAAAATTATTTTCAATACATATCTTGAAGAGTGAATACAAGATAAAGATCACAGGCAGCATAGCAGCTCTACAATCCATGATTTTAGATCTCTACTTCCATTGAGAATACCGTTCTGTGGAATGCACGACACATTGTTTTGCCTCTGCACAATTATAATAACTGAATAGGGAAATTTTGCAATAATACTAGTGGTAGAAACCCTACTGGTGTTTCAGAGTATTCATTATGTGAGAGAAGAAATGGGGTGAAGCTACAGCAACTCTTTCTCAGTTTAATTATTAAGACAAAAGTCTTTGAATACTTCCAATAGCTGTTGTGCAAAGAAAGCACACGTGCTGGAAAAACAAGTTTTGGAAAAGAGAGTCCCTATCTTTTCAGAGCAAAAAACATAAAACTCAAGTACTGCCAAGCTGTTCCTTACTTTATGAGAAAAGTTATGAAAATGCTAGGTTTTAGCAGCCTTCAACAAAATACTATGAATATTCATTACGATCAGCTTTTTCATCACTGGATTTAATCTCTAACAAAGTCCAGATACTCAAGCAAGTAAAAAGATTTTTTTCTATTAAAAATGACCCTGAAGGATCCTCATAAGCAAGGCACAGGTGATATATTTCAACACTACTGGAGGAAAAAATAAAATGGGACGTATTTAATTTTTTTAGTGAAACAGTGTCTGGTTTTTGTTGGGTTTTTTTTGGGTTTTTGTTTGGGTTTTTTTTTTTTTTAGCTTCATCTCAGTTTCTATTTGCTTATAAGCTAAGGGGAAACAGACATCAAGCTAAATAGCACACAATTAAGGTTAAGAGACAGAGGTCTTTTTGTGCAGTGCCAGTCCCAGCAGTTTCTCCAGTGTGTGATAGGTCCTTCCTCTCTCTTTCCTGACTACTGATTAATAACCCATTCCTGGCCTGTGGTGGCACACATATCTGTGGTGGCATACATACACTCCATTACCGTCTGAGATATCAAAAGTTTACTTAATTTGAGACGTGGTTATTTTTAAAAGAATGTGGGCTGTGGTAACACACGCACATGAAATTGCATACATTGCAGGAATGTTTCCAGTTATGTGACAGAGGGTGTGCATCTTTCAAAGGGAGGCAGAAATGCATAAAGGAGCGGCAGTTCCAAGGAAAAAAAAAAAAAGAGGGTTACATAAATGTAAGAAGCAAATACTTTCAATGGGAAAAAAATAAACATAACTTACAGTTGACCCTGGCCAGCTTTAATTTATGGGGTGAAAATGGGACGTACTCAAGCTATCTTATACAACCATAACACTGAAAACCATACACACATTAAGGGACTCAATAAGAGCACTATTTACTAGACAGGTATTTTCATAACTATCCTACATGCATATCTTATTTCAGTTTAACGTTACTGTAACTACAATCAAGCAATATCGGTTCGGAAAATACACACTCACTGAATCATGGTATGCAGTGTCCAGCACAGAAATAGAAACTTTTGAAATCACCTTGAAAACACTTCTTCAAAGTAAACTTGATCCAGTGGGTAGTATTAGAGACATTGTTTTTTTCAATAAGTAAACACCACAGTCTTAGTACCTAACACCTCATCAATATTATTATAGAATACTGTTACATATGCAAAATGACAGAAGAATAGTTAAACTAAAACAGAAAGAAGACAGAAAATTGCTCAAAATGAGGTAATATGGAAAGAATATTCCTTATTTGTTCATTTTATAAGTATGGAATTATATAAAGCAGCTCTGCTACTCAGAAGAAACTCATAAAAGAGAATTTAAAATTATGTTATGGACCTGATGAAGTCTAGATTTGACCTGTTTCCTGGTGAAATGTTGCATCTTTTTAAATAGAAAGAGAGATCTGCTTTTCTCTTACACCATTCTGAAGTACTTTTTAAAATATAATCCCAAATGCAGATTATTTTCAAATAAAAATATGACAGGATTAAATTTCTAAAAGAAAAGTTCTGCTCCTTAAAATCCTCATCTGCAACATTACTACTTAAAATATTGCAGCCACATGGGACCAAATAATTATTTTATCGGTTCCATGGGGTGTTATAGAAACCCAGATGGCATTAAGTTTTACATCCTTGCAATTCATTTTGCACTATACATTTTACCACAATATGCTTTGGTAATACCAAATAAATCTAAAAAACCTAGTCACTGCCATTCCTTAAAGAAAATAAAACTGGGTCCCCACAGACTTGTTCAGGAAAAGCATGAAGAAACAACTTCCTTATAAAACAAACAAACAAGGATGTCATCATTTAGTGTACTAAAGGTCAGCTTAATGTGTTGAACCAAAGGGAACAGCTTGAAAGGAATTAAGAAAATTCAAAATTCTTTGATCTCAGTGGGAGCTGCAAATTCTTGGTGGATAAGACCTCTAATGAAGAATATCCTAGACAATATGTTATGTACTGACCAGCACATACGCATATTTGAATTGTCACAGATAGAAGTATTTAATTATAATGTAACAAAGTGTATTCTCCGTGTGGTGTTTCTCATGTATTAAACGTGACAGTAAAATGATTTGTGCAGTGTTATTTCTGTAAAATTATGAGCTGCACATTCTCACTGAACAAGTCCATATCCTCTTCTTCAAACTTTCAATATGTGCGCCAACAGCTGTCTTGTTTAGAAACTATCAAGTTTTTGGGTTTGGTTTTTTTTTTTTTTCCCTCTCCCTTTTCTGTACAAAACCAGATATTTCTCGTTATTAGAGAAAACTCTTAAAACATGACTGAAAGTTACTGTGAGCATATACTCTCCTGAGTTAGTATCTCTGGGTGACTTTCAGAGGCTGTATGATAAAAAAATCTTACAGAGTTTATGGACTGGTTGCAACTTGAAAGCAGCCTGAAAATATATGACATTTTACTGGGACTTACTTTGCCCAGTTGTACTATACCATCTTGAATTCTGACTGGATCCCCTTAATTCTACAAATGTTCACAGAAGCAAAGAATGGGAACTGGACATGAGACTTGTACTTTTATCCAGAATTCTCATTTAAATTTAGTGTAACATCCTACTTATGCCAATTTATTTCCAATATTGTAAAAAAAATACTTCTTGGCTAAAAAATCTATGTATGACATTTAATTCTGAGCCAGTGTCACATTTATTAATGAAGAAAAGCTTGAAACAGAGGCTGACAATCAAACTTTGGCTCTTAGAGATGAAACCAATGTTTCTGAAAGATGAAGTGTACAACACTATAAACCTAAGTTAAGATACATAAGAATCATGAAGGTAAAAGCTATAATAAAGTTACAACAAATAAAAACAATTAATTTTTATTATGTAAATATTTTTAAAAATCCATTTACAGTTTAGAAAGTGCATTGATTTTCCAATGCTACCTTCAAACTTGCTGAAACATACTGTATGACTATATTTCACATCATGAGAAGGCAAACTTCCTAACTCCTTTGATATCAGTTTAACTTCACTCTAATTCTGTTTGAAGTTAAATGTTGATTTATGGTTTGGGTTTTGGGTTTTTTTGAGGGTTTTTTTTGTTTGTTTTGGGTTTTTTTGTTGTTGTTGTTTGTTTTTTTGGTTTTTTTTTTTTTCAAAGCTGACTTTTTAAAGATGTCTACCCTTGAACAGCCTACTGACATATCTGGCAGAAACACCTGAATGCAGACAGAATTCTCACTGAGCAGACTTTTTTAAATGGAGAAATCAGCATGGTTGAATGTTTGCAGCATCACTAGAAGGATGCTGTCTGCACTTAATATAAATGTGTCTTCATCAAGATGGAGGAATTCAACAGGACTAAACTAACCACTTGACTCAGTAAGATCATACATTCTGAATTTAGCAGCATTATCAGGTTAAGGTTTTCCTGAAAGTGTGATCAACTTTATTTAATCAACTATTTTTAATCATCATGTTATCTCATTAGAATTAATTGTTAGATTTTATTTTCCCCAAGATTTTGGTGAGTTGCTCATTCCATTGTAAAAACAGCTGCAACCATGAAAACGGACTTTTTCTCAATATTGGTTTTAACACACTTATGCCCAAAACACTGAGAACAAAGTGATTTGAACTACACTAGCAACAAATATTTTTTCTTTTGTCTTCTTTTTACATTAAAAAATACAACGTAAGTTACTGACTATACATGATAACATGATTTTGAAATACAGTATCTGATTCTATATTTTGAAAATCAGAATCTGACACTCCTAAGACTGAGAAAGTTGCCTCACTGCTAATGATACACCCACTTACCACGCACCGAATGATGCCCAGCCAGTCTCTGAGCAGCAAGGACCAGAGCTAGAGAAAGTGTGAGCCAGAGTCTGAGAGCCTTGAGAACCCTCACCCACTCCCCTCAATTTATATACTGAGCATGGCATTTTATGGCATGGCATATCCCTTTGCGTCAGCTGTCTTGGCTGTGTCTCCTCCCAGCTTCTGGTAGAGAAGAAGCTGGGAACACGAGTTCAGAATCAGAAACTGAAAAAAAACCTTGAGTTGATACAAACATTGCTTGGCAACAACTAAAAACTTCAATATGTTGTCAACATTCTTCTCAGCACAAATCCAAAACATAGTGTCATACTAGCTACTGTGAGGAGAATTAACTGTTCCAACCAAAACCAGCAGAGCTCTACTGAGTCTGCCTGTCTCTTCTTCATTCCCTCCCTTCAGTTATCTGTATGCTTTAGTAAGATAACCTTGAACCATTTTTTCTCCAGGATGAATAGTCCCAGTTGTCTCAGCTTATTCTCCTGTGAAAGAGGCCCTAGTCTCTCAATCATCTTTATGACCTTTCACTGGCCTCACTCCTGCAAACTCATATCCTTCTTCTGCTTAAGATATCAGAACTGAACCCAGAACTTGAGATTTGTCTCATCAGTACTGAGACGAGGGGAAGGTTCACCTCCCTTGACCTGTCTGGCAATGCTCTTCACAATGCAGTCCGGTACGCGGTTGGCCTTCTTTGCTTCAAGGGTACGTTGCTGAATTACTGTCAGGGTGTTGTTTACCAGGGCTCCAAGTTGCAAAGCTCTCTTTAGCTTTAGATTCTGCAAAGCTACTTTCCAGCTGGTTTTGTATGAGTGCTTGGGGTTATTATTCTCCAGGTGCAGGACTTTGTATTTCCCCTTGTTGAACTTTATGAAATTCCCCTCAGCCTAATTCCTCAGCCTGTTGAGATCCCTCTAAGTGTGTGCATGACCCTGGTATCAGCCACTTCTCATAGTTTTGAATCATCTGTGAACTAGCTAAGGGTTCACTCTGTCCCATTGTCCAGGTCATTAATGAAGATGTTAAACACTATCAGTCTCTGGGGTACACTACTAGTTACTTGCCTCCAACTGGACTTCATGACACTTAACATAACCTTGTGGACACAGCTGTTAAGCCAGTTTTCAACCCACATCACTGTCCAACTATCTAACCTGTGATTTGTCATCTTGTCAATAAGGATGCTATCAATGTCAAAGGCTTTACTAAAATAGAGATAAACAACACCCACTGGTCTCCTCTTTTCCACCAAGTTAATTACTTTATTGTAGAGCACTGCTAAATATTATTTCCCTTTTGTAGATCCATGTTGACTACTCCAAATCATCCTCTTGTCCTTCATGTGTTTGGAAATGTTTTCCAGGACTAGTTGTTCCATCACCTTTCCAGGGACTGAGGTGGAGGTGACTAGCCTGTAGTTCCTCAGATCTTCCTTTTTACTCTTGAAGAATATTTCACATGCAAACAAGTGAACTTAGGTGTCTTAATCTGGGACTGAATTCCCCTACAGATGTCAAAAAATGCAGGAAAATCTAGCAAAATACACAGGGAATTAATCTAGTTATATACCCTCAAAACAGTATAACCTCTGTATTTCATGAAATAGGTATTTATTACAAGGCATGGTTTATATTTGGTTGATATTCTTCTGGCATGAAAGCTATGAAGCAGAAATTGCTACCATATCCTATTTCTACATAACATCATATAACCTGTTCCTAAATCTGTGTAAAAGATTGTTTGGGAAGTAGAGAAACTTTAATCAGACTAATAGACAGTGAAGTCCCTAGGAACTTTTCAATTGCATGCTATTGGATCACCTGCCTAATAAAGCCTTTTACTTTCTTACATCAGTATTGCCATCCCTAAGATTTAATGACTGCAAAAAACCATGAGAAGATTTATTCAAAGTTTAAATAAAAATAGCAGACTCTAGGATCCTTCATTTTGACTCCCAATTGAATTTTTGTATTACTGCATGTTTATATGTAAACCACATTTTCTCAGTAAACATAGAAGCAGATTTTTCTTTTTTCCTCCTTTAAGAAAAATAAATATAAAAGGAAAATCAGTCATTTGATCTCTTTAATCCAGCATCTGACTTTAACAAACTACAGAATGTCACAGCATTCTTTACAAAATGGACAGATTAGAAACAAAGATATACTGGCACCCTTGAGAAATTACATTCCTCCCTGGTATTGGTACAGCTTGGAGATCACCTCTTCATGGGATCTGAAGCACGTGATTTGGTGCCCTAGGGTTTTATGGTTACTTCCGTCTGCAGAGACTATCATCTGTCAAGTAACATTGCAGTTTAAGCTATTCTGTTTCAATAAAAGTTGCAACCTTGGTCTTTAAACCAATTGCTAACATGCTGTATTTTCTGTCTGCACCTTCCACAGTGGCAATCACATTGTGCTGATTATTTATATGGAGCTTTAGTGTTCTTTTCCATAGCATGCACTGTGTAATCATTGATGAATTACATGATCTTCTTAAATGAGCTAGGCCAAATTCCACCCCAAAATACACAACCAAAACTTTCACTGGTTGCAATCATTGTGGATTCAATGGGACCTAAGCCCTGACTTTGTATCTGAAGGCAGAATGTGACCCACTGCATCCCTTAACTGACCTTCACCTGTTTAGCTTTTTACCAACTTGGGATTGGGGAAAGACACAGATCAAAGGATGGAGAATGAAAGAGTGAGAAAAAAGGGCTCTCAAAGGTTTCTGATGAGCAGAGAGGTTGAACATAACAGCTTCAAAAAAGATGCAGAAAAATTTTCAGCTATTTAAAAGGTGAGTAAAGCACTTCTCACTGTCAACACTTTGAAATATAAAGATAATATTTTTATTTTATTACTAATAGATATTATGAAAATTATCTTTCTTATAATTTAACTCGGGGAAAAATGGCAATGAAGTTAGGGGTTTTTTTTTTAATTCCTTGACAAAATACAAGGTTTTATATTGATATATTAAATTTGGGTTCCATTTACTCAAAGCAAAATACCAGCATGTGCTGCCTTTATTAAAAAATCTCATTGTAAGGATGCAAAACTGAAACCCAAAGATGAGTTTAACTGTTTCATATAAAATAAAAATATCTGTAACTTTAACATAAGGTTTTGACAAAAGATTGGTAGCTTAATAGATCCAGGTTTCTAACAGAAGTGCATCTGAGTTATATTCAGTACAATCTGGGATAGTTTAGAGCAGTTTCTTGCAAGATTGCCTTAATAAAATATTCAAAGAATAACAGCACGTTTTGCACACTTTACTCTTCTGAAACACTTAGCACTGTAAAATCTGGAAAGCTGGTTACAATCATTAGCCCAGTCTGAAAATCCTGGAGGTATATGAGAGAGGCATTCAGATACCCTGCTTTAAACCCTAGAATTGCATTTTGTTTGGAGGACATATTAGGATGTGCTAACAAGCCATTTACTAACATAAATGTATGCTTTCACTTTTACGTAAGGTTTCTCACCAGCCTTCTTGAAGAAGGGTGATAACTGAGTAAATTGTGATATATCGGTACTATATTGTTAAAAGTATAGTCAAAATATTTCTTGGGTGGAGCCATTAAGCCAGTAAAGCCTGGATCAATCATAAAATATTTGTATTCATATTACGAAACAGTGGATTATTTCAGAGCCTTTAGTTAAGAAACTAGTCTCTGCTTATCCACTAGATGGCAAATAAGGGAGAGCACAAAACCCAACAAACTGGGGAACCTCTAGAGAACACAAGATTTGGGTTTGTGTCTTAAATTCCTTTTTCTCGGGATTCATTGTCGTCTCCCCTTTTCCACAGGCAGGCACCAAAGACTTTGTTTCCTCACTCAAAGAAAGTGGAACAGGAGGTGCCGAGGCCTAGCTTTGCTTCAACATCCATTGCTGCCCTAGGAGAGCCCTCAGCCAGAGTGAGCAATCCAGCAGCAAGACCCTCCTTCCGCTCCTCGCCAAGAGAGCGCTGAACCTGCAATGGATACTCAGTGGCCCTACAGAAGTTGCTGCCTGTTAAATCCCACCCAGCTTGTTTTGCCATCTCTGTTATACTACACTTCCATTAATGCAGAATGAAATAAATACCAACAAGTTGCATCCTCTGCAGCTGACAATCTATACACCAGGCATGGATATTCTCAGTTAGAAAGGGTATTGGAGATAGGATTGCATGGAGTTATCATAGATCTTAAAAAGGTTGCTTAGGTAATTAATGTCCTTTCAATAACCACACAGGGTATTTCTCCATATGCAAAAAGTAAAGAATGTTAAAAAGAATAAAAGCTTTACCAAATTATTATAGCTTCAGTCATTACCCTTGAGAAACAAGAATTGTTTACCTTAACTGATATTTCTGATAAAGTATTTCTTATTTATTTCATATCCTTATTAATTAGAACAAAACATGTTATCATACACCTTTCACAGACCTTCACCAACATTTGTATTTTTGTAGAAATAAAGAGTTATTTGAACTTTAAAATCTATCAAAAATAAAGCAGCACCATTTTAATTGTTTGGGTCCGGGTCAAAAAAGAATCATTTAAAACTTTGTTATATAATGCATGTGGCTCAAGGTTTATATTTTCTCGTTTCAAACACAAACACATAATTTCAAAGAAACATTCATGTATTAAAGTATTTTCAGTGGAATTACTGCCTTCAGTTTGTTTTCACACAAAATATGAGACTCTTTTGAAGTTAATAGATAAATTTGCTCATCTCTTTCTTTATTATAAGGCAAAGATAAATAAGTCTTTTTCACTCAATCTGCTGAGATAACTTGTGCCCATGCCGAAAGGTGATCTGTTCTAATCAACTTCGTGAAGTCTGATGGAATTACACTGAACATATTTCATACCTGACACAACTACAGAATGATACAGTTCAGGACAAACATTGGTGACCTGAATAATACATGACAGACAGATGACCGGGTGAGAAAAGTAATTTTTCACCTACACCACTTGAGTTTCTTTATTAAAGGCTGAGACATATTTGATGGAAAGAAGGCTGCTTTGCCAGCTAAAAGCTGGTGTGTTTTATTAATAGCTCAGTCAGTATTCCCTTGCCATTTTACTACTTGAAACATTATTTTGACAATAAAATACTACATGCATCTAGTTTGCATGGAAAGTACCATGCAAAAATACCACCAACATTACCAAAGAGAAAAATAGAAGTTTAAGAAATATGAAGCTGTTAATTATTTAACTGTTAATTCTTAAAAGCTGCACAGATTTTAAATTCAGGGTAAAAATTCACAAGAGGAGAAAGGGATTCTGGAAATAAAAAACCTACATAATCACATGAGAATATAACAAATACATGTAAATGGGTAGAAATTATCTTTCCCATGAGCTTGCAAGTAGATTTAAGAATCAGAATACATTTAAGAAGAAATGTACTTTTCATAAAAGTCAAGTAAATTTGACCTCAACAATAATACTTTTTAATGTGACTTAAATAGTATTTTGACAAAGAAGGTTAAGTGTAGGACAAACAATAATATCTTAGAAGTTGGCCCATGAAAAGGTGGACTGCCTCAAATATTTCTGTGTCTGAAACCATACCAAGTTTTAGTCTTGGCCTATTTTTCCTCTGCAGACAGCAGCCAGGACAAATAGTTTTCTACAAATTCATAGTGTGTGACACCAGTGATTCCAAAGGGTAGACAGAGAGCGCACGCCCATATTGTACTAATGATGCTTGTTCCATCAATTTAATAAGTGGGGCCCTTCCACCCATCACTGTTATCATGAACTCTCAACAATCTCTTTTCTATGCTCAAAGAAACTTAAAACTTGAAATGAATTCTCAGAAACTTCTGGTGATACTGTTCTACTTGCTGTAACAGAAAAACATACCAGATACATTTAAACTACATTTCTTCAGTTATTGCTTTTATGGTAGCCTTTTGAAGCTAATTGAATGCACATGTCATACTGAAAATAGTCTAAAAGCTGTTATAAGTTTAAATGTGAGTACAAAACTGATCATGGATCTAGCAAGAAAATATGACTGTATAGTCGCAAGTATTTCACTTGAAAGAATAAGAACTTTTTCATTGATACAGGAACATACACAAAAATTTGACCCAGGAGAAATAAAACTATTTTTAAAGTATGCAGTGTATGATATTGGACAGGTATACATAATTACATACAGCTTTAAAGGTATAGTGCTTAATTAAATTTACAATAAATTAGACCCAACTGTATTCATAAGTTGTCCTAGATCTGCAAATGGCATAAAAATCCTTCGCTTTCCTATGTATAAATATATAACACAAACACCACTTTTCACTGAGGAAGATTAGCTTTTTAGGTTTTATTAAGTCTTGATTTTTTTAGAAAGGAGTAGAACAGCCACAAAGAAATTACTTCCTTTCACATGTACGTGGAGCCTTTGTAATATCCTACTACAGCAAATGTTCCTTCAGGCAAATAAACGTCAGTATCTGTGATGAACCCCACAGGCCCTCCTAATTTGCCCCAGCTTAGCTGAAGAAGGACTTTTAATATGCATGATATTCCTCACCGGCCAAAGTTGCACAGATATACTTTCCCAGATTAAGTGTTCAACAGCTGTTTGTGATATTTAATAAGCCAAAAAGATAACAACCAATAATGTTGTGCAAATACATCTTCAACATAATATTCAGAGTAATACTTTAGATCACAAAATTGTTGACATGGACTGCAGTGGCCAAATGCTGAAAGAGTTCTCCATGTCCAGTACAGCTACTTGACAAAACCTTTGGAGGGGGTTTTCAGGCTAATGCAGAACATTTAATCTAAAAGGTCTTCATAGTGCACAGAGGTTTTTTGGATGGAAACTTGAGCCTAATTCTCCTGCATCCCATCATTAATCCTCAACAGCAAACATTACACCACAGACATGCACATACACACTTATAAATCAGAGAAAGAGACTGTTGGAAAATGTTGGAAAAGATCACAGTGACACAAGTAAGTAAAAACCTTAAATTCTTTCAAAAAAATAATACATCAGTTTCTGTATGTGGTCTAGTCACTGCTTTAGTTGAACAGGGTGAGAAGCAATTTTAAAAGTTTTGTAGCTTGGACGCTTCTTACCATAGCAGCCATGTCATTACAGATCATTGTTTTTCTGAACTAAACAAAGATCCTTCATCTTACAGAAGCTTCTGATGTGAGTGTATTTTATTTTTGAATATTAGATATATTTGCTTCTCATCAGAATACAGATTTCTTCTCAATTTGAACACTTTTTGCCAGAATGGTACATTTAATTTATGTCTTTCCATAACAACAAACCTAAGGTTCATTAGTTGAGCTTTAGAGAGTGTAATACATATGCCAGAGGCTGTTGGCAACAGCAGTGACTAAGCTGAAATGTCTATTAGTTCCTCCAGGAATCAAAGAAAGTTGGCTTCAAGCCTTCATGTCCAAACATGGGTAAAAAAAAAAACAAAACACAAAACTTTCCTAGTGATCTTTGGAAGACAAATGTTTTCCTCCTGTAAACACTGAATTAATATAAAGTAGAAATATCTAACTTCCTCTGAAGTAGACTATATCATGACAGTACAGACAGTAGCTGGGTAGCAAATGAACATTAGGTTAAAAATTGCTGGAGAGCAATTTGGGGACCGAGCAGAAAGGACCCTCAGATCAAACCAGACCCAGGGATGCCCTGTGGACAGTGCTAGCATAAAAGCTGTGAAAGTGTGGCTAAAATAATAAAATATATACATTTACATGTTTAATAAAATAAACCCATCTTTTGTATTTTCAGTATTAGTCATCTCAGTGGTTTTTTTCTGGAAAATATAAATATACATTGAGTATGTATCTTTCCTCCTACTGTTCTCACTTTTGCATATGCTGATCACTGTTCAGGAGTTTGTGAAAATACCTGAAACCAGGAAGATACAATGGAGGATCTTTCCAGCTGCTACTAAATATGTTGCTATGTGATTCTAAACATAATCTAAACATAATTGTGGATGCCCCATCCCTGGATGTCTTCAAGGCCAGGCTGGATGTGGCTTTGAGCAACCTGGTCTAGCGCAAGTTGTCCCTGCCCTTGGAAGGGGCGTTGGAACTAGATGGTCTTTAAGGTCCCTTCCAACTCTAACCATTCTATGATTCTATGATTCTATGATAATGCTTAATCTGTAAATCACACTGTATTACAAACATTAGCTGCAAAGGTCCAGACACCAAGCAAGGAACACAGTCCCTATCTCCTCTTCACATGTTGCATTTCAGCTCAACACCTATAGAGGTTTCAAGGTTTTGTTTATGACACATCTTCATTTATATTACTGCAGATCCAGCTCTTTTGACTTTGCATCAAACAAGAATAATATTCTATTACTCCTATAGAAAAAACCTTCAGGTTATTGTAATTAAAACAATCTCTATCTGGAGATGGGAAAGTCATTATACAAATGTGCAAATAAGACCAGTGTGTGCCCTTTCCTCCTGTTAATCAGCAAGTTGTAGCAGCCTGTTACCACATGGTTACAGGTTTAAGGACTTGCATTCACCAAGTGCTGGGGTATTCAGGCTATTACACTTTACAAGTAGGGTGAACCGACTCCAATCTAGAACAGTGGCTGAACCTCATTTCTCAGGATACTTTGGTGGCTTTTTTGTTTGTATGGTATAGCTCAAAGCTGTTAAACAACAGCAACAAAGAGCGTCATCATAAATTTTAATCTGATGACAGAACCAAGCTTATTTACCAGGCTACTATTGCTTTCTTTTGATTTCTGGCTTTTGTTTTATTCCTTTTCAGCTCTATATTTCGTTTTGACTGACCTTTACTGTTATGCACTGACAAGAAAATCATTTGTGCCTTGTACCAGAAGCCTAAAACCAAAGGAACTGTACTGTAGATTCTTAGCCACACCTGTGGACTCTTAACCAGTAGCTGGCTATGTATATTTATATGCTGTATATCTATATCTACAACTACAGGGCACTTCTCTAGCAAAGGGGATCCAGACTAAGCTGTGAACTATGAAATCAGCTAGTAGGTCTATCTTCATCAGTTCAGTGGAGGAAAATCAAACACCTCTACTCTTCTTTTATAAAAGATTAAAATGTTTAAAGACCTTCAATATTCAATCAATAGATACAATCTAATGTGTAAAGCAAGAAAAATAGGAGGACTAGATGTTCAAGGAGTACCAAGTACATTATGCAAACTGTTCATCAAAACACTTGCCAAAGAAAATCAGTCTTTTTCAATGAAATTTGTAATTCTTTCTCTAAGAGTTGAAGAATGACATTCTCTTTGTTGATACAGCCTTTGGTCTTTCTAGCTGCCCTCAATCTATACTAAGCAAGCAAATAAAATTAAAATTACAAAAAGTAAATGAATAAAGTAAATTTTCCATTTCCATTTCTCCTAGAGGGATTCATGTTACATATATTTGATGTTTCTTCTCTACTAAAGAATTAGCTTTCTCTTCTTGATTTCTTCCTCCCAAGAGTAATGTTCAGATTATTGCATGTCCACATTTGGAAAGAAAATCTAACCCACAGTATAAATTTCTACAGACAGACAAGTTATCCCCATTGCACATATCATGCCATACAAACTCTCTTTTCTCTTTTCATGCAATTTTTGGTAAATATAATTTTAATTCTATTAATTCTGCCACTTATGTCTTCTGTAAGCATTATCTTATGAGAAATGATGTAGAAATTATTACTACAGAGGGGTACAGACTCAAAAAGCAAAAGCAGAAAGAGCCTTTTTAGAACCAAGGGATTAGGTTTTGATCATGACTAGCTGCTGAGCTAAGGGGACAAAATTCCTAAAATTGTAAAACTTAGATTATCAGAAGGCAATAGAAAAAGCCCTTAATAAGAAAAAAAAAAAAG